>NW_026988873.1:0-103828 GCF_030222135.1 Aotus nancymaae
TTGCAGACTGCTGAATCCACACACGGGTTTAACTCTGGAAGTTGAGTGCACACATTGACAACCGTTCTGTTAGATAGCTGCGTTTTGGATTTAGAAGCAGATATTTCCCTGTGCTTACTGCTCTTTCTTCCATATGCCGGTTATGGGCTGAAAACGCCTGTTTTGGGACTCTGCAGAGAAAGTGTTTGCAGACTGCTGAACCCACACACGGGTTTAACTCTGGAAATTGAGTGCACACATTGACAACGGTTCTGTTAGATAGCTGCGTTTTGGATTTAGAAGCAGATATTTCCCTGTGCTTACTGCTGTTTCTTCCATATGCCGGTAATGGGCTGAAAACGCCTGTTTTGGGACTCTGCACAGAAAGTGTTTTAAGACTGCTGAATCCACACACGGGTTTAACTCTGGAAGTTCAGTGCACACATTGACAACCGTTCTGTTAGATAGCTGCGTTTTGGATGTACAAGCAGATATTTCCCTGTGCTTACTGCTGTTTCCTCCATATGCCGGTAATGGGCTGAAAACGCCTGTTTTGGGACTCTGCACAGAAAGTGTTTTCAGACTGCTGAATCCACACACAGGTTTAACTCTGGAAGTTGAGTGCACACATTGAAAACCGTTCTGTTAGATAGCTGCGTTTTGGATTTAGAAGCAGATATTTCCCTGTGCTTACTGCTGTTTCTTCCATATGCCGGTAATGGGCTGAAAACGCCTGTTTTGGGACTCTGCAGAGAAAGTGTTTGCAGACTGCTGAATCCACACACGGGTTTAACTCTGGAAGTTGAGTGCACACATTGACAACCGTTCTGTTAGATAGCTGCGTTTTGGATTTAGAAGCAGATATTTCCCTGTGCTTACTGCTGTTTCTTCCAAATGCCGGTAATGGGCTGAAAACGCCTGTTTTGGGACTCTGCACAGAAAGTGTTTGCAGACTGCTGAATCCACACACGGGTTTAACTCTGGAAGTTGAGTGCACACATTGACAACCGTTCTGTTAGATAGCTGCGTTTTGGATTTAGAAGCTGATATTTCCCTGTGCTTACTGCTGTTTCTTCCATATGCCGGTAATGGGCTGAAAACGCCTGTTTTGGGACTCTGCAGAGAAAGTGTTTTCAGACTGCTGAATCCACACACGGGTTTAACTCTGGAAGTTGAGTGCACACATTGACAACCGTTCTGTTAGATAGCTGCGTTTTGGATTTAGAAGCAGATATTTCCCTGTGCTTACTGCTCTTTCTTCCATATGCCGGTTATGGGCTTAAACGCCTGTTTTGGGACTCTGCAGAGAAAGTGTTTGCAGACTGCTGAACCCACACACGGGTTTAACTCTGGAAATTGAGTGCACACATTGACAACCGTTCTGTTAGATAGCTGCGTTTTGGATTTAGAAGCAGATATTTCCCTGTGCTTACTGCTGTTTCTTCCATATGCCGGTAATGGGCTGAAAACGCCTGTTTTGGGACTCTGCAGAGAAAGTGTTTGCAGACTGTTGAATCCACACACGGGTTTAACTCTGGAAGTTGAGTGCACACATTGACAACCTTTCTGTTAGATAGCTGCGTTTTGGATTTAGAAGCAGATATTTCCCTGTGCTTACTGCTGTTTCTTCCATATGCCGGTAATGGGCTGAAAACGCCTGTTTTGGGACTCTGCACAGAAAGTGTTTTAAGACTGCTGAATCCACACACGGGTTTAACTCTGGAAGTTCAGTGCACACATTGACAACCGTTCTGTTAGATAGCTGCGTTTTGGATGTACAAGCAGATATTTCCCTGTGCTTACTGCTGTTTCCTCCATATGCCGGTAATGGGCTGAAAACGCCTGTTTTGGGACTCTGCACAGAAAGTGTTTTCAGACTGCTGAATCCACACACGGGTTTAATTCTGGAAGTTGAGTGCACACATTGACAACCGTTCTGTTAGATAGCTGCGTTTTGGATTTAGAAGCAGATATTTCCCTGTGCTTACTGCTGTTTCTTCCATATGCCGGTAATGGGCTGAAAACGCCTGTTTTGGGACTCTGCAGAGAAAGTGTTTGCAGACTGCTGAATCCACACACGGGTTTAACTCTGGAAGTTGAGTGCACACATTGACAACCGTTCTGTTAGATAGCTGCGTTTTGGATTTAGAAGCAGATATTTCCCTGTGCTTACGGCTGTTTCTTCCATATGCCGGTAATGGGCTGAAAACGCCTGTTTTGGGACTCTGCAGAGAAAGTGTTTGCAGACTGCTTAATCCACACACGGGTTTAACTCTGGAAGTTGAGTGCACACATTGACAACCGTTCTGTTAGATAGCTGCGTTTTGGATTTAGAAGCTGATATTTCCCTGTGCTTACTGCTGTTTCTTCCATATGCCGGTAATGGGCTGAAAACGCCTGTTTTGGGACTCTGCAGAGAAAGTGTTTGCAGACTGCTGAATCCACACACGGGTTTAACTCTGGAAGTTGAGTGCACACATTGACAACCGTTCTGTTAGATAGCTGCGTTTTGGATTTAGAAGCAGATATTTCCCTGTGCTTACTGCTGTTTCTTCCAAATGCCGGTAATGGGCTGAAAACGCCTGTTTTGGGACTCTGCAGAGAAAGTGTTTGCAGACTGCTGAACCCACACACGGGTTTAACTCTGGAAATTGAGTGCACACATTGACAACCGTTCTGTTAGATAGCTGCGTTTTGGATTTAGAAGCAGATATTTCCCTGTGCTTACTGCTGTTTCTTCCATATGCCGGTAATGGGCTGAAAACGCCTGTTTTGGGACTCTGCACAGAAAGTGTTTTAAGACTGTTGAATCCACACACGGGTTTAACTCTGGAAGTTGAGTGCACACATTGACAACCATTCTGTTAGATAGCTGCGTTTTGGATTTAGAAGCAGATATTTCCCTGTGCTTACTGCTGTTTCTTCCATATGCCGGTAATGGGCTGAAAACGCCTGTTTTGGGACTCTGCACAGAAAGTGTTTTCAGACTGCTGAATCCACACACGGGTTTAACTCTGGAAGTTGAGTGCACACATTGAAAACCGTTCTGTTAGATAGCTGCGTTTTGGATTTAGAAGCAGATGTCTCCCTGTGCTTACTGCTGTTTCTTCCATATGCCGGTAATGGGCTGAAAACGCCTGTTTTGGGACTCTGCAGAGAAAGTGTTTGCAGACTGCTGGATCCACACACGGGTTTAACTCTGGAAGTTGAGTGCACACATTGACAACCGTTCTGTTAGATAGCTGCGTTTTGGATTTACAAGCAGATATTTCCCTGTGCTTACTGCTGTTTCTTCCATATGCCGGTAATGGGCTGAAAACGCCTGTTTTGGGACTCTGCAGAGAAAGTGTTTGCAGACTGTTGAATCCACACACGGGTTTAACTCTGGAAGTTGAGTGCACACATTGACAACCGTTCTGTTAGACAGCTGCGTTTTGGATTTAGAAGCAGATATTTCCCTGTGCTTACTGCTGTTTCTTCCATATGCCGGTAATGGGCTGAAAACGCCTGTTTTGGGACTCTGCAGAGAAAGTGTTTGCAGACTGCTGAATCCACACACGGGTTTAACTCTGGAAGTTGAGTGCACACATTGACAACCGTTCTGTTAGATAGCTGCGTTTTGGATTTAGAAGCAGATATTTCCCTGTGCTTACTGCTGTTTCTTTCATATGCCGGTAATGGGCTGAAAACGCCTGTTTTGGGACTCTGCAGAGAAAGTGTTTGCAGACTGCTGAATCCACACACGGGTTTAACTCTGGAAGTTGAGTGCACACATTGACAACCGTTCTGTTAGATAGCTGCGTTTTGGATTTAGAAGCAGATATTTCCCTGTGCTTACTGCTTTTTCTTTCATATGCCGGTAATGGGCTGAAAACGCCTGTTTTGGGACTCTGCAGAGAAAGTGTTTGCAGACTGCTGAATCCACACACGGGTTTAACTCTGGAAGTTGAGTGCACACATTGACAACCGTTCTGTTAGATAGCTGCGTTTTGGATTTAGAAGCAGATATTTCCCTGTGCTTACTGCTGTTTCTTCCATATGCCGGTAATGGGCTGAAAACGCCTGTTTTGGGACTCTGCACAGAAAGTTTTTGCAGACTGCTGAATCCACACACGGGTTTGACTCTGGAAGTTGAGTGCACACATTGACAACCGTTCTGTTAGATAGCTGCGTTTTGGATTTAGAAGCTGATATTTCCCTGTGCTTACTGCTGTTTCTTCCATATGCCCGTAATGGGCTGAAAACGCCTGTTTTGGGACTCTGCAGAGAAAGTGTTTGCAGACTGCTGAATCCACACACGGGTTTAACTCTGGAAGTTGAGTGCACACATTGACAACCGTTCTGTTAGATAGCTGCGTTTTGGATTTAGAAGCAGATATTTCCCTGTGCTTACTGCTGTTTCTTCCATATGCCGGTAATGGGCTGAAAACGCCTGTTTTGGGACTCTGCAGAGAAAGTGTTTGCAGACTGCTGAATCCACACACGGGTTTAACTCTGGAAGTTGAGTGCACACATTGACAACCGTTCTGTTAGATAGCTGCGTTTTGGATTTAGAAGCAGATATTACACTGTGCTTACGGCTGTTTCTGCCATATGCCGGTAATGGGCTGAAAACGCCTGTTTTGGGACTCTGCAGAGAAAGTGTTTGCAGACTGCTGAATCCACACACGGGTTTAACTCTGGAAGTTGAGTGCACACATTGACAACCGTTCTGTTAGATAGCTGCGTTTTGGATTTAGAAGCAGATATTTACCTGTGCTTACTGCTGTTTCTTCCATATGCCGGTAATGGGCTGAAAACGCCTGTTTTGGGACTCTGCAGAGAAAGTGTTTGCAGACTGCTGAATCCACACACGGGTTTAACTCTGGAAGTTGAGTGCACACATTGACAACCGTTCTGTTAGATAGCTGCGTTTTGGATTTAGAAGCAGATATTTCCCTGTGCTTACTGCTCTTTCTTCCATATGCCGGTTATGGGCTGAAAACGCCTGTTTTGGGACTCTGCAGAGAAAGTGTTTGCAGACTGCTGAACCCACACACGGGTTTAACTCTGGAAATTGAGTGCACACATTGACAACCGTTCTGTTAGATAGCTGCGTTTTGGATTTAGAAGCAGATATTTCCCTGTGCTTACTGCTGTTTCTTCCATATGCCGGTAATGGGCTGAAAACGCCTGTTTTGGGACTCTGCACAGAAAGTGTTTTAAGACTGCTGAATCCACACACGGGTTTAACTCTGGAAGTTCAGTGCACACATTGACAACCGTTCTGTTAGATAGCTGCGTTTTGGATGTACAAGCAGATATTTCCCTGTGCTTACTGCTGTTTCTTCCATATGCCGGTAATGGGCTGAAAACGCCTGTTTTGGGACTCTGCACAGAAAGTGTTTTAAGACTGCTGAATCCACACACGGGTTTAACTCTGGAAGTTCAGTGCACACATTGACAACCGTTCTGTTAGATAGCTGCGTTTTGGATGTACAAGCAGATATTTCCCTGTGCTTACTGCTGTTTCCTCCATATGCCGGTAATGGGCTGAAAACGCCTGTTTTGGGACTCTGCACAGAAAGTGTTTTCAGACTGCTGAATCCACACACGGGTTTAACTCTGGAAGTTGAGTGCACACATTGACAACCGTTCTGTTAGATAGCTGCGTTTTGGATTTAGAAGCAGATATTTCCCTGTGCTTACTGCTGTTTCTTCCATATGCCGGTAATGGGCTGAAAACGCCTGTTTTGGGACTCTGCAGAGAAAGTGTTTGCAGACTGCTGAATCCACACACGGGTTTAACTCTGGAAGTTGAGTGCACACATTGACAACCGTTCTGTTAGATAGCTGCGTTTTGGATTTAGAAGCAGATATTTCCCTGTGCTTACGGCTGTTTCTTCCATATGCCGGTAATGGGCTGAAAACGCCTGTTTTGGGACTCTGCAGAGAAAGTGTTTGCAGACTGCTGAATCCACACACGGGTTTAACTCTGGAAGTTGAGTGCACACATTGACAACCGTTCTGTTAGATAGCTGCGTTTTGGATTTAGAAGCTGATATTTCCCTGTGCTTACTGCTGTTTCTTCCATATGCCGGTAATGGGCTGAAAACGCCTGTTTTGGGACTCTGCAGAGAAAGTGTTTGCAGACTGCTGAATCCACACACGGGTTTAACTCTGGAAGTTGAGTGCACACATTGGCAACCGTTCTGTTAGATAGCTGCGTTTTGGATTTAGAAGCAGATATTTCCCTGTGCTTACTGCTGTTTCTTCCAAATGCCGGTAATGGGCTGAAAACGCCTGTTTTGGGACTCTGCAGAGAAAGTGTTTGCAGACTGCTGAACCCACACACGGGTTTAACTCTGGAAATTGAGTGCACACATTGACAACCGTTCTGTTAGATAGCTGCGTTTTGGATTTAGAAGCAGATATTTCCCTGTGCTTACTGCTGTTTCTTCCATATGCCGGTAATGGGCTGAAAACGCCTGTTTTGGGACTCTGCACAGAAAGTGTTTTAAGACTGTTGAATCCACACACGGGTTTAACTCTGGAAGTTGAGTGCACACATTGACAACCATTCTGTTAGATAGCTGCGTTTTGGATTTAGAAGCAGATATTTCCCTGTGCTTACTGCTGTTTCTTCCATATGCCGGTAATGGGCTTAAAACGCCTGTTTTGGGACTCTGCACAGAAAGTGTTTTCAGACTGCTGAATCCACACACGGGTTTAACTCTGGAAGTTGAGTGCACACATTGAAAACCGTTCTGTTAGATAGCTGCGTTTTGGATTTAGAAGCAGATGTCTCCCTGTGCTTACTGCTGTTTCTTCCATATGCCGGTAATGGGCTGAAAACGCCTGTTTTGGGACTCTGCAGAGAAAGTGTTTGCAGACTGCTGGATCCACACACGGGTTTAACTCTGGAAGTTGAGTGCACACATTGACAACCGTTCTGTTAGATAGCTGCGTTTTGGATTTACAAGCAGATATTTCCCTGTGCTTACTGCTGTTTCTTCCATATGCCGGTAATGGGCTGAAAACGCCTGTTTTGGGACTCTGCAGAGAAAGTGTTTGCAGACTGTTGAATCCACACACGGGTTTAACTCTGGAAGTTGAGTGCACACATTGACAACCGTTCTGTTAGACAGCTGCGTTTTGGATTTAGAAGCAGATATTTCCCTGTGCTTACTGCTGTTTCTTCCATATGCCGGTAATGGGCTGAAAACGCCTGTTTTGGGACTCTGCAGAGAAAGTGTTTGCAGACTGCTGAATCCACACACGGGTTTAACTCTGGAAGTTGAGTGCACACATTGACAACCGTTCTGTTAGATAGCTGCGTTTTGGATTTAGAAGCAGATATTTCCCTGTGCTTACTGCTGTTTCTTTCATATGCCGGTAATGGGCTGAAAACGCCTGTTTTGGGACTCTGCAGAGAAAGTGTTTGCAGACTGCTGAATCCACACACGGGTTTAACTCTGGAAGTTGAGTGCACACATTGACAACCGTTCTGTTAGATAGCTGCGTTTTGGATTTAGAAGCAGATATTTCCCTGTGCTTACTGCTGTTTCTTCCATATGCCGGTAATGGGCTGAAAACGCCTGTTTTGGGACTCTGCAGAGAAAGTGTTTGCAGACTGCTGAATCCACACACGGGTTTAACTCTGGAAGTTGAGTGCACACATTGACAACCGTTCTGTTAGATAGCTGCGTTTTGGATTTAGAAGCAGATATTTCCCTCTGCTTACTGCTGTTTCTTCCATATGCCGGTAATGGGCTGAAAACGCCTGTTTTGGGACTCTGCACAGAAAGTGTTTGCAGACTGCTGAATCCACACACGGGTTTGACTCTGGAAGTTGAGTGCACACATTGACAACCGTTCTGTTAGATAGCTGCGTTTTGGATTTAGAAGCAGATATTTCCCTGTGCTTACTGCTGTTTCTTCCAAATGCCGGTAATGGGCT
This sequence comes from Aotus nancymaae, assembly GCF_030222135.1. Lineage (NCBI taxonomy): Eukaryota > Metazoa > Chordata > Mammalia > Primates > Aotidae > Aotus > Aotus nancymaae. The sequence continues at coordinate 7,919 of NW_026988873.1, forward strand.
GAAAACGCCTGTTTTGGGACTCTGCAGAGAAAGTGTTTGCAGACTGCTGAATCCACACACGGGTTTAACTCTGGAAGTTGAGTGCACACATTGACAACCGTTCTGTTAGATAGCTGCGTTTTGGATTTAGAAGCAGATATTTCCCTGTGCTTACTGCTGTTTCTTCCATATGCCGGTAATGGGCTGAAAACGCCTGTTTTGGGACTCTGCAGAGAAAGTGTTTGCAGACTGCTGAATCCACACACGGGTTTAACTCTGGAAGTTGAGTGCACACATTGACAACCGTTCTGTTAGATAGCTGCGTTTTGGATTTAGAAGCAGATATTTCCCTGTGCTTACTGCTCTTTCTTCCATATGCCGGTTATGGGCTGAAAACGCCTGTTTTGGGACTCTGCAGAGAAAGTGTTTGCAGACTGCTGAACCCACACACGGGTTTAACTCTGGAAATTGAGTGCACACATTGACAACCGTTCTGTTAGATAGCTGCGTTTTGGATTTAGAAGCAGATATTTCCCTGTGCTTACTGCTGTTTCTTCCATATGCCGGTAATGGGCTGAAAACGCCTGTTTTGGGACTCTGCACAGAAAGTGTTTTAAGACTGCTGAATCCACACACGGGTTTAACTCTGGAAGTTCAGTGCACACATTGACAACCGTTCTGTTAGATAGCTGCGTTTTGGATGTACAAGCAGATATTTCCCTGTGCTTACTGCTGTTTCCTCCATATGCCGGTAATGGGCTGAAAACGCCTGTTTTGGGACTCTGCACAGAAAGTGTTTTCAGACTGCTGAATCCACACACGGGTTTAACTCTGGAAGTTGAGTGCACACATTGACAACCGTTCTGTTAGATAGCTGCGTTTTGGATTTAGAAGCAGATATTTCCCTGTGCTTACTGCTGTTTCTTCCATATGCCGGTAATGGGCTGAAAACGCCTGTTTTGGGACTCTGCAGAGAAAGTGTTTGCAGACTGCTGAATCCACACACGGGTTTAACTCTGGAAGTTGAGTGCACACATTGACAACCGTTCTGTTAGATAGCTGCGTTTTGGATTTAGAAGCAGATATTTCCCTGTGCTTACGGCTGTTTCTTCCATATGCCGGTAATGGGCTGAAAACGCCTGTTTTGGGACTCTGCAGAGAAAGTGTTAGCAGACTGCTTAATCCACACACGGGTTTAACTCTGGAAGTTGAGTGCACACATTGACAACCGTTCTGTTAGATAGCTGCGTTTTGGATTTAGAAGCTGATATTTCCCTGTGCTTACTGCTGTTTCTTCCATATGCCGGTAATGGGCTGAAAACGCCTGTTTTGGGACTCTGCAGAGAAAGTGTTTGCAGACTGCTGAATCCACACACGGGTTTAACTCTGGAAGTTGAGTGCACACATTGACAACCGTTCTGTTAGATAGCTGCGTTTTGGATTTAGAAGCAGATATTTCCCTGTGCTTACTGCTCTTTCTTCCATATGCCGGTTATGGGCTTAAACGCCTGTTTTGGGACTCTGCAGAGAAAGTGTTTGCAGACTGCTGAACCCACACACGGGTTTAACTCTGGAAATTGAGTGCACACATTGACAACCGTTCTGTTAGATAGCTGCGTTTTGGATTTAGAAGCAGATATTTCCCTGTGCTTACTGCTGTTTCTTCCATATGCCGGTAATGGGCTGAAAACGCCTGTTTTGGGACTCTGCAGAGAAAGTGTTTGCAGACTGTTGAATCCACACACGGGTTTAACTCTGGAAGTTGAGTGCACACATTGACAACCTTTCTGTTAGATAGCTGCGTTTTGGATTTAGAAGCAGATATTTCCCTGTGCTTACTGCTGTTTCTTCCATATGCCGGTAATGGGCTGAAAACGCCTGTTTTGGGACTCTGCACAGAAAGTGTTTTAAGACTGCTGAATCCACACACGGGTTTAACTCTGGAAGTTCAGTGCACACATTGACAACCGTTCTGTTAGATAGCTGCGTTTTGGATGTACAAGCAGATATTTCCCTGTGCTTACTGCTGTTTCCTCCATATGCCGGTAATGGGCTGAAAACGCCTGTTTTGGGACTCTGCACAGAAAGTGTTTTCAGACTGCTGAATCCACACACCGCCTTAACTCTGGAAGTTGAGTGCACACATTGACAACCGTTCTGTTAGATAGCTGCGTTTTGGATTTAGAAGCAGATATTTCCCTGTGCTTACTGCTGTTTCTTCCATATGCCGGTAATGGGCTGAAAACGCCTGTTTTGGGACTCTGCAGAGAAAGTGTTTGCAGACTGCTGAATCCACACACGGGTTTAACTCTGGAAGTTGAGTGCACACATTGACAACCGTTCTGTTAGATAGCTGCGTTTTGGATTTAGAAGCAGATATTTCCCTGTGCTTACGGCTGTTTCTTCCATATGCCGGTAATGGGCTGAAAACGCCTGTTTTGGGACTCTGCAGAGAAAGTGTTTGCAGACTGCTTAATCCACACACGGGTTTAACTCTGGAAGTTGAGTGCACACATTGACAACCGTTCTGTTAGATAGCTGCGTTTTGGATTTAGAAGCTGATATTTCCCTGTGCTTACTGCTGTTTCTTCCATATGCCGGTAATGGGCTGAAAACGCCTGTTTTGGGACTCTGCAGAGAAAGTGTTTGCAGACTGCTGAATCCACACACGGGTTTAACTCTGGAAGTTGAGTGCACACATTGACAACCGTTCTGTTAGATAGCTGCGTTTTGGATTTAGAAGCAGATATTTCCCTGTGCTTACTGCTCTTTCTTCCATATGCCGGTAATGGGCTGAAAACGCCTGTTTTGGGACTGTGCAGAGAAAGTGTTTGCAGACTGCTGAACCCACACACGGGTTTAACTCTGGAAATTGAGTGCACACATTGACAACCGTTCTGTTAGATAGCTGCGTTTTGGATTTAGAAGCAGATATTTCCCTGTGCTTACTGCTGTTTCTTCCATATGCCGGTAATGGGCTGAAAACGCCTGTTTTGGGACTCTGCACAGAAAGTGTTTTAAGACTGTTGAATCCACACACGGGTTTAACTCTGGAAGTTGAGTGCACACATTGACAACCATTCTGTTAGATAGCTGCGTTTTGGATTTAGAAGCTGATATTTCCCTGTGCTTACTGCTGTTTCTTCCATATGCCCGTAATGGGCTGAAAACGCCTGTTTTGGGACTCTGCAGAGAAAGTGTTTGCAGACTGCTGAATCCACACACGGGTTTAACTCTGGAAGTTGAGTGCACACATTGACAACCGTTCTGTTAGATAGCTGCGTTTTGGATTTAGAAGCAGATATTTCCCTGTGCTTACTGCTGTTTCTTCCATATGCCGGTAATGGGCTGAAAACGCCTGTTTTGGGACTCTGCAGAGAAAGTGTTTGCAGACTGCTGAATCCACACACGGGTTTAACTCTGGAAGTTGAGTGCACACATTGACAACCGTTCTGTTAGATAGCTGCGTTTTGGATTTAGAAGCAGATATTACACTGTGCTTACGGCTGTTTCTGCCATATGCCGGTAATGGGCTGAAAACGCCTGTTTTGGGACTCTGCAGAGAAAGTGTTTGCAGACTGCTGAATCCACACACGGGTTTAACTCTGGAAGTTGAGTGCACACATTGACAACCGTTCTGTTAGATAGCTGCGTTTTGGATTTAGAAGCAGATATTTCCCTGTGCTTACTGCTGTTTCTTCCATATGCCGGTAATGGGCTGAAAACGCCTGTTTTGGGACTCTGCAGAGAAAGTGTTTGCAGACTGCTGAATCCACACACGGGTTTAACTCTGGAAGTTGAGTGCACACATTGACAACCGTTCTGTTAGATAGCTGCGTTTTGGATTTAGAAGCAGATATTTCCCTGTGCTTACTGCTCTTTCTTCCATATGCCGGTTATGGGCTGAAAACGCCTGTTTTGGGACTCTGCAGAGAAAGTGTTTGCAGACTGCTGAACCCACACACGGGTTTAACTCTGGAAATTGAGTGCACACATTGACAACCGTTCTGTTAGATAGCTGCGTTTTGGATTTAGAAGCAGATATTTCCCTGTGCTTACTGCTGTTTCTTCCATATGCCGGTAATGGGCTGAAAACGCCTGTTTTGGGACTCTGCACAGAAAGTGTTTTAAGACTGTTGAATCCACACACGGGTTTAACACTGGAAGTTGAGTGCACACATTGACAACCATTCTGTTAGATAGCTGCGTTTTGGATTTAGAAGCTGATATTTCCCTGTGCTTACTGCTGTTTCTTCCATATGCCCGTAATGGGCTGAAAACGCCTGTTTTGGGACTCTGCAGAGAAAGTGTTTGCAGACTGCTGAATCCACACACGGGTTTAACTCTGGAAGTTGAGTGCACACATTGACAACCGTTCTGTTAGATAGCTGCGTTTTGGATTTAGAAGCAGATATTTCCCTGTGCTTACTGCTGTTTCTTCCATATGCCGGTAATGGGCTGAAAACGCCTGTTTTGGGACTCTGCAGAGAAAGAGTTTGCAGACTGCTGAATCCACACACGGGTTTAACTCTGGAAGTTGAGTGCACACATTGACAACCGTTCTGTTAGATAGCTGCGTTTTGGATTTAGAAGCAGATATTACACTGTGCTTACGGCTGTTTCTGCCATATGCCGGTAATGGGCTGAAAACGCCTGTTTTGGGACTCTGCAGAGAAAGTGTTTGCAGACTGCTGAATCCACACACGGGTTTAACTCTGGAAGTTGAGTGCACACATTGACAACCGTTCTGTTAGATAGCTGCGTTTTGGATTTAGAAGCAGATATTTCCCTGTGCTTACTGCTGTTTCTTCCATATGCCGGTAATGGGCTGAAAACGCCTGTTTTGGGACTCTGCAGAGAAAGTGTTTGCAGACTGCTGAATCCACACACGGGTTTAACTCTGGAAGTTGAGTGCACACATTGACAACCGTTCTGTTAGATAGCTGCGTTTTGGATTTAGAAGCAGATATTTCCCTGTGCTTACTGCTCTTTCTTCCATATGCCGGTTATGGGCTGAAAACGCCTGTTTTGGGACTCTGCAGAGAAAGTGTTTGCAGACTGCTGAACCCACACACGGGTTTAACTCTGGAAATTGAGTGCACACATTGACAACCGTTCTGTTAGATAGCTGCGTTTTGGATTTAGAAGCAGATATTTCCCTGTGCTTACTGCTGTTTCTTCCATATGCCGGTAATGGGCTGAAAACGCCTGTTTTGGGACTCTGCAGAGAAAGTGTTTTCAGACTGCTGAATCCACACACGGGTTTAACTCTGGAAGTTCAGTGCACACATTGACAACCGTTCTGTTAGATAGCTGCGTTTTGGATGTACAAGCAGATATTTCCCTGTGCTTACTGCTGTTTCCTCCATATGCCGGTAATGGGCTGAAAACGCCTGTTTTGGGACTCTGCACAGAAAGTGTTTTCAGAATGCTGAATCCACACACGGGTTTAACTCTGGAAGTTGAGTGCACACATTGACAACCGTTCTGTTAGATAGCTGCGTTTTGGATTTAGAAGCAGATATTTCCCTGTGCTTACTGCTGTTTCTTCCATATGCCGGTAATGGGCTGAAAACGCCTGTTTTGGGACTCTGCAGAGAAAGTGTTTGCAGACTGCTGAATCCACACACGGGTTTAACTCTGGAAGTTGAGTGCACACATTGACAACCGTTCTGTTAGATAGCTGCGTTTTGGATTTAGAAGCAGATATTTCCCTGTGCTTACTGCTGTTTCTTCCATATGCCGGTAATGGGCTGAAAACGCCTGTTTTGGGACTCTGCAGAGAAAGTGTTTGCAGACTGCTTAATCCACACACGGGTTTAACTCTGGAAGTTGAGTGCACACATTGACAACCGTTCTGTTAGATAGCTGCGTTTTGGATTTAGAAGCTGATATTTCCCTGTGCTTACTGCTGTTTCTTCCATATGCCGGTAATGGGCTGAAAACGCCTGTTTTGGGACTCTGCAGAGAAAGTGTTTGCAGACTGCTGAATCCACACACGGGTTTAACTCTGGAAGTTGAGTGCACTCATTGACAACCGTTCTGTTAGATAGCTGCGTTTTGGATTTAGAAGCAGATATTTCCCTGTGCTTACTGCTGTTTCTTCCATATGCCGGTAATGGGCTGAAAACGCCTGTTTTGGGACTCTGCAGAGAAAGTGTTTGCAGACTGTTGAATCCACACACGGGTTTAACTCTGGAAGTTGAGTGCACACATTGACAACCTTTCTGTTAGATAGCTGCGTTTTGGATTTAGAAGCAGATATTTCCCTGTGCTTACTGCTGTTTCTTCCATATGCCGGTAATGGGCTGAAAACGCCTGTTTTGGGACTCTGCACAGAAAGTGTTTTAAGACTGCTGAATCCACACACGGGTTTAACTCTGGAAGTTCAGTGCACACATTGACAACCGTTCTGTTAGATAGCTGCGTTTTGGATTTAGAAGCAGATATTTCCCTGTGCTTACTGCTGTTTCCTCCATATGCCGGTAATGGGCTGAAAACGCCTGTTTTGGGACTCTGCACAGAAAGTGTTTTCAGACTGCTGAATCCACACACGGGTTTAACTCTGGAAGTTGAGTGCACACATTGAAAACCGTTCTGTTAGATAGCTGCGTTTTGGATTTAGAAGCAGATATTTCCCTGTGCTTACTGCTGTTTCTTCCATATGCCGGTAATGGCCTGAAAACGCCTGTTTTGGGACTCTGCAGAGAAAGTGTTTGCAGACTGCTGAATCCACACACGGGTTTAACTCTGGAAGTTGAGTGCACACATTGACAACCGTTCTGTTAGATAGCTGCGTTTTGGATTTAGAAGCAGATATTTCCCTGTGCTTACGGCTGTTTCTTCCATATGCCGGTAATGGGCTGAAAACGCCTGTTTTGGGACTCTGCAGAGAAAGTGTTTGCAGACTGCTTAATCCACACACGGGTTTAACTCTGGAAGTTGAGTGCACACATTGACAACCGTTCTGTTAGATAGCTGCGTTTTGGATTTAGAAGCAGATATTTCCCTGTGCTTACTGCTGTTTCTTCCATATGCCGGTAATGGGCTGAAAACGCCTGTTTTGGGACTCTGCAGAGAAAGTGTTTGCAGACTGCTGAATCCACACACGGGTTTAACTATGGAAGTTGAGTGCACACATTGACAACCGTTCTGTTAGATAGCTGCGTTTTGGATTTAGAAGCAGATATTTCCCTGTGCTTACTGCTCTTTCTTCCATATGCCGGTTATGGGCTTAAACGCCTGTTTTGGGACTCTGCAGAGAAAGTGTTTGCAGACTGCTGAACCCACACACGGGTTTAACTCTGGAAATTGAGTGCACACATTGACAACCGTTCTGTTAGATAGCTGCGTTTTGGATTTAGAAGCAGATATTTCCCTGTGCTTACTGCTGTTTCTTCCATATGCCGGTAATGGGCTGAAAACGCCTGTTTTGGGACTCTGCACAGAAAGTGTTTTAAGACTGTTGAATCCACACACGGGTTTAACTCTGGAAGTTGAGTGCACACATTGACAACCGTTCTGTTAGATAGCTGCGTTTTGGATTTAGAAGCAGATATTTCCCTGTGCTTACTGCTGTTTCTTCCATATGCCGGTAATGGGCTGAAAACGCCTGTTTTGGGACTCTGCACAGAAAGTGTTTTCAGACTGCTGAATCCACACACGGGTTTAACTCTGGAAGTTGAGTGCACACATTGAAAACCGTTCTGTTAGATAGCTGCGTTTTGGATTTACAAGCAGATATTTCCCTGTGCTTACTGCTGTTTCTTCCATATGCCGGTAATGGGCTGAAAACGCCTGTTTTGGGACTCTGCAGAGAAAGTGTTTGCAGACTGCTGGATCCACACACGGGTTTAACTCTGGAAGTTGAGTGCACACATTGACAACCGTTCTGTTAGATAGCTGCGTTTTGGATTTACAAGCAGATATTTCCCTGTGCTTACTGCTGTTTCTTCCATATGCCGGTAATGGGCTGAAAACGCCTGTTTTGGGACTCTGCAGAGAAAGTGTTTGCAGACTGTTGAATCCACACACGGGTTTAACTCTGGAAGTTGAGTGCACACATTGACAACCGTTCTGTTAGACAGCTGCGTTTTGGATTTAGAAGCAGATATTTCCCTGTGCTTACTGCTATTTCTTCCATATGCCGGTAATGGGCTGAAAACGCCTGTTTTGGGACTCTGCAGAGAAAGTGTTTGCAGACTGCTGAATCCACACACGGGTTTAACTCTGGAAGTTGAGTGAACACATTGACAACCGTTCTGTTAGATAGCTGCGTTTTGGATTTAGAAGCAGATATTTCCCTGTGCTTACTGCTGTTTCTTCCATATGCCGGTAATGGGCTGAAAACGCCTGTTTTGGGACTCTGCAGAGAAAGTTTTTGCAGACTGCTGAATCCACACACGGGTTTGACTCTGGAAGTTGAGTGCACACATTGACAACCGTTCTGTTAGATAGCTGCGTTTTGGATTTAGAAGCTGATATTTCCCTGTGCTTACTGCTGTTTCTTCCATATGCCGGTAATGGGCTGAAAACGCCTGTTTTGGGACTCTGCAGAGAAAGTTTTTGCAGACTGCTGAATCCACACACGGGTTTAACTCTGGAAGTTGAGTGCACACATTGACAACCGTTCTGTTAGATAGCTGCGTTTTGGATTTAGAAGCAGATATTTCCCTGTGCTTACTGCTGTTTCTTCCATATGCCGGTAATGGGCTGAAAACGCCTGTTTTGGGACTCTGCAGAGAAAGTGTTTGCAGACTGCTGAATCCACACACGGGTTTAACTCTGGAAGTTGAGTGCACACATTGACAACCGTTCTGTTAGATAGCTGCGTTTTGGATTTAGAAGCAGATATTTCCCTGTGCTTACGGCTGTTTCTGCCATATGCCGGTAATGGGCTGAAAACGCCTGTTTTGGGACTCTGCAGAGAAAGTGTTTGCAGACTGCTGAATCCACACACGGGTTTAACTCTGGAAGTTGAGTGCACACATTGACAACCGTTCTGTTAGATAGCTGCGTTTTGGATTTAGAAGCAGATATTTCCCTGTGCTTACTGCTGTTTCTTCCATATGCCGGTAATGGGCTGAAAACGCCTGTTTTGGGACTCTGCAGAGAAAGTGTTTGCAGACTGCTGAACCCACACACGGGTTTAACTCTGGAAATTGAGTGCACACATTGACAACCGTTCTGTTAGATAGCTGCGTTTTGGATTTAGAAGCAGATATTTCCCTGTGCTTACTGCTGTTTCTTCCATATGCCGGTAATGGGCTGAAAACGCCTGTTTTGGGACTCTGCACAGAAAGTGTTTTAAGACTGTTGAATCCACACACGGGTTTAACTCTGGAAGTTGAGTGCACACATTGACAACCATTCTGTTAGATAGCTGCGTTTTGGATTTAGAAACTGATATTTCCCTGTGCTTACTGCTGTTTCTTCCATATGCCCGTAATGGGCTGAAAACGCCTGTTTTGGGACTCTGCAGAGAAAGTGTTTGCAGACTGCTGAATCCACACACGGGTTTAACTCTGGAAGTTGAGTGCACACATTGACAACCGTTCTGTTAGATAGCTGCGTTTTGGATTTAGAAGCAGATATTTCCCTGTGCTTACTGCTGTTTCTTCCATATGCCGGTAATGGGCTGAAAACGCCTGTTTTGGGACTCTGCAGAGAAAGTGTTTGCAGACTGCTGAACCCACACACGGGTTTAACTCTGGAAATTGAGTGCACACATTGACAACCGTTCTGTTAGATAGCTGCGTTTTGGATTTAGAAGCAGATATTTCCCTGTGCTTACTGCTGTTTCTTCCATATGCCGGTAATGGGCTGAAAACGCCTGTTTTGGGACTCTGCACAGAAAGTGTTTTAAGACTGTTGAATCCACACACGGGTTTAACTCTGGAAGTTGAGTGCACACATTGACAACCGTTCTGTTAGATAGCTGCGTTTTGGATTTAGAAGCAGATATTTCCCTGTGCTTACGGCTGTTTCTTCCATATGCCGGTAATGGGCTGAAAACGCCTGTTTTGGGACTCTGCAGAGAAAGTGTTTGCAGACTGCTTAATCCACACACGGGTTTAACTCTGGAAGTTGAGTGCACACATTGACAACCGTTCTGTTAGATAGCTGCGTTTTGGATTTAGAAGCAGATATTTCCCTGTGCTTACTGCTGTTTCTTCCATATGCCGGTAATGGGCTGAAAACGCCTGTTTTGGGACTCTGCAGAGAAAGTGTTTGCAGACTGCTGAATCCACACACGGGTTTAACTATGGAAGTTGAGTGCACACATTGACAACCGTTCTGTTAGATAGCTGCGTTTTGGATTTAGAAGCAGATATTTCCCTGTGCTTACTGCTCTTTCTTCCATATGCCGGTTATGGGCTTAAACGCCTGTTTTGGGACTCTGCAGAGAAAGTGTTTGCAGACTGCTGAACCCACACACGGGTTTAACTCTGGAAATTGAGTGCACACATTGACAACCGTTCTGTTAGATAGCTGCGTTTTGGATTTAGAAGCAGATATTTCCCTGTGCTTACTGCTGTTTCTTCCATATGCCGGTAATGGGCTGAAAACGCCTGTTTTGGGACTCTGCACAGAAAGTGTTTTAAGACTGTTGAATCCACACACGGGTTTAACTCTGGAAGTTGAGTGCACACATTGACAACCGTTCTGTTAGATAGCTGCGTTTTGGATTTAGAAGCAGATATTTCCCTGTGCTTACTGCTGTTTCTTCCATATGCCGGTAATGGGCTGAAAACGCCTGTTTTGGGACTCTGCACAGAAAGTGTTTTCAGACTGCTGAATCCACACACGGGTTTAACTCTGGAAGTTGAGTGCACACATTGAAAACCGTTCTGTTAGATAGCTGCGTTTTGGATTTACAAGCAGATATTTCCCTGTGCTTACTGCTGTTTCTTCCATATGCCGGTAATGGGCTGAAAACGCCTGTTTTGGGACTCTGCAGAGAAAGTGTTTGCAGACTGCTGGATCCACACACGGGTTTAACTCTGGAAGTTGAGTGCACACATTGACAACCGTTCTGTTAGATAGCTGCGTTTTGGATTTACAAGCAGATATTTCCCTGTGCTTACTGCTGTTTCTTCCATATGCCGGTAATGGGCTGAAAACGCCTGTTTTGGGACTCTGCAGAGAAAGTGTTTGCAGACTGTTGAATCCACACACGGGTTTAACTCTGGAAGTTGAGTGCACACATTGACAACCGTTCTGTTAGACAGCTGCGTTTTGGATTTAGAAGCAGATATTTCCCTGTGCTTACTGCTATTTCTTCCATATGCCGGTAATGGGCTGAAAACGCCTGTTTTGGGGACTCTGCAGAGAAAGTGTTTGCAGACTGCTGAATCCACACACGGGTTTAACTCTGGAAGTTGAGTGAACACATTGACAACCGTTCTGTTAGATAGCTGCGTTTTGGATTTAGAAGCAGATATTTCCCTGTGCTTACTGCTGTTTCTTCCATATGCCGGTAATGGGCTGAAAACGCCTGTTTTGGGACTCTGCAGAGAAAGTTTTTGCAGACTGCTGAATCCACACACGGGTTTGACTCTGGAAGTTGAGTGCACACATTGACAACCGTTCTGTTAGATAGCTGCGTTTTGGATTTAGAAGCTGATATTTCCCTGTGCTTACTGCTGTTTCTTCCATATGCCGGTAATGGGCTGAAAACGCCTGTTTTGGGACTCTGCAGAGAAAGTTTTTGCAGACTGCTGAATCCACACACGGGTTTAACTCTGGAAGTTGAGTGCACACATTGACAACCGTTCTGTTAGATAGCTGCGTTTTGGATTTAGAAGCAGATATTTCCCTGTGCTTACTGCTGTTTCTTCCATATGCCGGTAATGGGCTGAAAACGCCTGTTTTGGGACTCTGCAGAGAAAGTGTTTGCAGACTGCTGAATCCACACACGGGTTTAACTCTGGAAGTTGAGTGCACACATTGACAACCGTTCTGTTAGATAGCTGCGTTTTGGATTTAGAAGCAGATATTTCCCTGTGCTTACGGCTGTTTCTGCCATATGCCGGTAATGGGCTGAAAACGCCTGTTTTGGGACTCTGCAGAGAAAGTGTTTGCAGACTGCTGAATCCACACACGGGTTTAACTCTGGAAGTTGAGTGCACACATTGACAACCGTTCTGTTAGATAGCTGCGTTTTGGATTTAGAAGCAGATATTTCCCTGTGCTTACTGCTGTTTCTTCCATATGCCGGTAATGGGCTGAAAACGCCTGTTTTGGGACTCTGCAGAGAAAGTGTTTGCAGACTGCTGAACCCACACACGGGTTTAACTCTGGAAATTGAGTGCACACATTGACAACCGTTCTGTTAGATAGCTGCGTTTTGGATTTAGAAGCAGATATTTCCCTGTGCTTACTGCTGTTTCTTCCATATGCCGGTAATGGGCTGAAAACGCCTGTTTTGGGACTCTGCACAGAAAGTGTTTTAAGACTGTTGAATCCACACACGGGTTTAACTCTGGAAGTTGAGTGCACACATTGACAACCATTCTGTTAGATAGCTGCGTTTTGGATTTAGAAACTGATATTTCCCTGTGCTTACTGCTGTTTCTTCCATATGCCCGTAATGGGCTGAAAACGCCTGTTTTGGGACTCTGCAGAGAAAGTGTTTGCAGACTGCTGAATCCACACACGGGTTTAACTCTGGAAGTTGAGTGCACACATTGACAACCGTTCTGTTAGATAGCTGCGTTTTGGATTTAGAAGCAGATATTTCCCTGTGCTTACTGCTGTTTCTTCCATATGCCGGTAATGGGCTGAAAACGCCTGTTTTGGGACTCTGCAGAGAAAGTGTTTGCAGACTGCTGAACCCACACACAGGTTTAACTCTGGAAATTGAGTGCACACATTGACAACCGTTCTGTTAGATAGCTGCGTTTTGGATTTAGAAGCAGATATTTCCCTGTGCTTACTGCTGTTTCTTCCATATGCCGGTAATGGGCTGAAAACGCCTGTTTTGGGACTCTGCACAGAAAGTGTTTTAAGACTGTTGAATCCACACACGGGTTTAACTCTGGAAGTTGAGTGCACACATTGACAACCATTCTGTTAGACAGCTGCGTTTTGGATTTAGAAGCTGATATTTCCCTGTGCTTACTGCTGTTTCTTGCATATGCCCGTAATGGGCTGAAAACGCCTGTTTTGGGACTCTGCAGAGAAAGTGTTTGCAGACTGCTGAATCCACACACGGGTTTAACTCTGGAAGTTGAGTGCACACATTGACAACCGTTCTGTTAGATAGCTGCGTTTTGGATTTAGAAGCAGATATTTCCCTGTGCTTACTGCTGTTTCTTCCATATGCCGGTAATGGGCTGAAAACGCCTGTTTTGGGACTCTGCAGAGAAAGAGTTTGCAGACTGCTGAATCCACACACGGGTTTAACTCTGGAAGTTGAGTGCACACATTGACAACCGTTCTGTTAGATAGCTGCGTTTTGGATTTAGAAGCAGATATTACACTGTGCTTACGGCTGTTTCTGCCATATGCCGGTAATGGGCTGAAAACGCCTGTTTTGGGACTCTGCAGAGAAAGTGTTTGCAGACTGCTGAATCCACACACGGGTTTAACTCTGGAAGTTGAGTGCACACATTGACAACCGTTCTGTTAGATAGCTGCGTTTTGGATTTAGAAGCAGATATTTCCCTGTGCTTACTGCTGTTTCTTCCATATGCCGGTAATGGGCTGAAAACGCCTGTTTTGGGACTCTGCAGAGAAAGTGTTTGCAGACTGCTGAATCCACACACGGGTTTAACTCTGGAAGTTGAGTGCACACATTGACAACCGTTCTGTTAGATAGCTGCGTTTTGGATTTAGAAGCAGATATTTCCCTGTGCTTACTGCTCTTTCTTCCATATGCCGGTTATGGGCTGAAAACGCCTGTTTTGGGACTCTGCAGAGAAAGTGTTTGCAGACTGCTGAATCCACACACGGGTTTAACTCTGGAAATTGAGTGCACACATTGACAACCGTTCTGTTAGATAGCTGCGTTTTGGATTTAGAAGCAGATATTTCCCTGTGCTTACTGCTGTTTCTTCCATATGCCGGTAATGGGCTGAAAACGCCTGTTTTGGGACTCTGCAGAGAAAGTGTTTTCAGACTGCTGAATCCACACACGGGTTTAACTCTGGAAGTTCAGTGCACACATTGACAACCGTTCTGTTAGATAGCTGCGTTTTGGATGTACAAGCAGATATTTCCCTGTGCTTACTGCTGTTTCCTCCATATGCCGGTAATGGGCTGAAAACGCCTGTTTTGGGACTCTGCACAGAAAGTGTTTTCAGACTGCTGAATCCACACACGGGTTTAACTCTGGAAGTTGAGTGCACACATTGACAACCGTTCTGTTAGATAGCTGCGTTTTGGATTTAGAAGCAGATATTTCCCTGTGCTTACTGCTGTTTCTTCCATATGCCGGTAATGGGCTGAAAACGCCTGTTTTGGGACTCTGCAGAGAAAGTGTTTGCAGACTGCTGAATCCACACACTGGTTTAACTCTGGAAGTTGAGTGCACACATTGACAACCGTTCTGTTAGATAGCTGCGTTTTGGATTTAGAAGCAGATATTTCCCTGTGCTTACTGCTGTTTCTTCCATATGCCGGTAATGGGCTGAAAACGCCTGTTTTGGGACTCTGCAGAGAAAGTGTTTGCAGACTGCTTAATCCACACACGGGTTTAACTCTGGAAGTTGAGTGCACACATTGACAACCGTTCTGTTAGATAGCTGCGTTTTGGATTTAGAAGCAGATATTTCCCTGTGCTTACTGCTGTTTCTTCCATATGCCGGTAATGGGCTGAAAACGCCTGTTTTGGGACTCTGCAGAGAAAGTGTTTGCAGACTGCTGAATCCACACACGGGTTTAACTCTGGAAGTTGAGTGCACACATTGACAACCGTTCTGTTAGATAGCTGCGTTTTGGATTTAGAAGCAGATATTTCCCTGTGCTTACTGCTCTTTCTTCCATATGCCGGTTATGGGCTTAAACGACTGTTTTGGGACTCTGCAGAGAAAGTGTTTGCAGACTGCTGAACCCACACACGGGTTTAACTCTGGAAATTGAGTGCACACATTTACAACCGTTCTGTTAGATAGCTGCGTTTTGGATTTAGAAGCAGATATTTCCCTGTGCTTACTGCTGTTTCTTCCATATGCCGGTAATGGGCTGAAAACGCCTGTTTTGGGACTCTGCACAGAAAGTGTTTTAAGACTGTTGAATCCACACACGGGTTTAACTCTGGAAGTTGAGTGCACACATTGACAACCGTTCTGTTAGATAGCTGCGTTTTGGATTTAGAAGCAGATATTTCCCTGTGCTTACTGCTGTTTCTTCCATATGCCGGTAATGGGCTGAAAACGCCTGTTTTGGGACTCTGCACAGAAAGTGTTTTCAGACTGCTGAATCCACACACGGGTTTAACTCTGGAAGTTGAGTGCACACATTGAAAACCGTTCTGTTAGATAGCTGCGTTTTGGATTTACAAGCAGATATTTCCCTGTGCTTACTGCTGTTTCTTCCATATGCCGGTAATGGGCTGAAAACGCCTGTTTTGGGACTCTGCAGAGAAAGTGTTTGCAGACTGCTGGATCCACACACGGGTTTAACTCTGGAAGTTGAGTGCACACATTGACAACCGTTCTGTTAGATAGCTGCGTTTTGGATTTACAAGCAGATATTTCCCTGTGCTTACTGCTGTTTCTTCCATATGCCGGTAATGGGCTGAAAACGCCTGTTTTGGGACTCTGCAGAGAAAGTGTTTGCAGACTGTTGAATCCACACACGGGTTTAACTCTGGAAGTTGAGTGCACACATTGACAACCGTTCTGTTAGACAGCTGCGTTTTGGATTTAGAAGCAGATATTTCCCTGTGCTTACTGCTATTTCTTCCATATGCCGGTAATGGGCTGAAAACGCCTGTTTTGGGACTCTGCAGAGAAAGTGTTTGCAGACTGCTGAATCCACACACGGGTTTAACTCTGGAAGTTGAGTGCACACATTGACAACCGTTCTGTTAGATAGCTGCGTTTTGGATTTAGAAGCAGATATTTCCCTGTGCTTACTGCTGTTTCTTCCATATGCCGGTAATGGGCTGAAAACGCCTGTTTTGGGACTCTGCAGAGAAAGTTTTTGCAGACTGCTGAATCCACACACGGGTTTGACTCTGGAAGTTGAGTGCACACATTGACAACCGTTCTGTTAGATAGCTGCGTTTTGGATTTAGAAGCTGATATTTCCCTGTGCTTACTGCTGTTTCTTCCATATGCCGGTAATGGGCTGAAAACGCCTGTTTTGGGACTCTGCAGAGAAAGTTTTTGCAGACTGCTGAATCCACACACGGGTTTAACTCTGGAAGTTGAGTGCACACATTGACAACCGTTCTGTTAGATAGCTGCGTTTTGGATTTAGAAGCAGATATTTCCCTGTGCTTACTGCTGTTTCTTCCATATGCCGGTAATGGGCTGAAAACGCCTGTTTTGGGACTCTGCAGAGAAAGTGTTTGCAGACTGCTGAATCCACACACGGGTTTAACTCTGGAAGTTGAGTGCACACATTGACAACCGTTCTGTTAGATAGCTGCGTTTTGGATTTAGAAGCAGATATTTCCCTGTGCTTACGGCTGTTTCTGCCATATGCCGGTAATGGGCTGAAAACGCCTGTTTTGGGACTCTGCAGAGAAAGTGTTTGCAGACTGCTGAATCCACACACGGGTTTAACTCTGGAAGTTGAGTGCACACATTGACAACCGTTCTGTTAGATAGCTGCGTTTTGGATTTAGAAGCAGATATTTCCCTGTGCTTACTGCTGTTTCTTCCATATGCCGGTAATGGGCTGAAAACGCCTGTTTTGGGACTCTGCAGAGAAAGTGTTTGCAGACTGCTGAATCCACACACGGGTTTAACTCTGGAAGTTGAGTGCACACATTGACAACCGTTCTGTTAGATAGCTGCGTTTTGGATTTACAAGCAGATATTTCCCTGTGCTTACTGCTGTTTCTTCCATATGCCGGTAATGGGCTGAAAACGCCTGTTTTGGGACTCTGCAGAGAAAGTGTTTGCAGACTGCTGAATCCACACACGGGTTTAACTCTGGAAGTTGAGTGAACACATTGACAACCGTTCTGTTAGATAGCTGCGTTTTGGATTTAGAAGCAGATATTTCCCTGTGCTTACTGCTGTTTCTTCCATATGCCGGTAATGGGCTGAAAACGCCTGTTTTGGGACTCTGCAGAGAAAGTGTTTGCAGACTGCTGAATCCACACACGGGTTTAACTCTGGAAGTTGAGTGCACACATTGACAACCGTTCTATTAGATAGCTGCGTTTTGGATTTAGAAGCAGATATTTCCCTGTGCTTACTGCTGTTTCTTCCATATGCCGGTAATGGGCTGAAAACGCCTGTTTTGGGACTCTGCAGAGAAAGTGTTTGCTGACTGCTGGATCCACACACGGGTTTAACTCTGGAAGTTGAGTGCACACATTGACAACCGTTCTGTTAGATAGCTGCGTTTTGGATTTACAAGCAGATATTTCCCTGTGCTTACTGCTGTTTCTTCCATATGCCGGTAATGGGCTGAAAACGCCTGTTTTGGGACTCTGCAGAGAAAGTGTTTGCAGACTGTTGAATCCACACACGGGATTAACTCTGGAAGTTGAGTGCACACATTGACAACCGTTCTGTTAGATAGCTGCGTTTTGGATTTAGAAGCAGATATTTCCCTGTGCTTACTGCTGTTTCTTCCATATGCCGGTAATGGGCTGAAAACGCCTGTTTTGGGACTCTGCAGAGAAAGTGTTTGCAGACTGCTGAATACACACACGGGTTTAACTCTGGAAGTTGAGTGAACACATTGACAACCGTTCTGTTAGATAGCTGCGTTTTGGATTTAGAAGCAGATATTTCCCTGTGCTTACTGCTGTTTCTTCCATATGCCGGTAATGGGCTGAAAACGCCTGTTTTGGGACTCTGCAGAGAAAGTTTTTGCAGACTGCTGAATCCACACACGGGTTTGACTCTGGAAGTTGAGTGCACACATTGACAACCGTTCTGTTAGATAGCTGCGTTTTGGATTTAGAAGCTGATATTTCCCTGTGCTTACTGCTGTTTCTTCCATATGCCGGTAATGGGCTGAAAACGCCTGTTTTGGGACTCTGCAGAGAAAGTTTTTGCAGACTGCTGAATCCACACACGGGTTTAACTCTGGAAGTTGAGTGCACACATTGACAACCGTTCTGTTAGATAGCTGCGTTTTGGATTTAGAAGCAGATATTTCCCTGTGCTTACTGCTGTTTCTTCCATATGCCGGTAATGGGCTGAAAACGCCTGTTTTGGGACTCTGCAGAGAAAGTGTTTGCAGACTGCTGAATCCACACACGGGTTTAACTCTGGAAGTTGAGTGCACACATTGACAACCGTTCTGTTAGATAGCTGCGTTTTGGATTTAGAAGGAGATATTTCCATGTGCTTACGGCTGTTTCTGCCATATGCCGGTAATGGGCTGAAAACGCCTGTTTTGGGACTCTGCAGAGAAAGTGTTTGCAGACTGCTGAATCCACACACGGGTTTAACTCTGGAAGTTGAGTGCACACATTGACAACCGTTCTGTTAGATAGCTGCGTTTTGGATTTAGAAGCAGATATTTCCCTGTGCTTACTGCTGTTTCTTCCATATGCCGGTAATGGGCTCAAAACGCCTGTTTTGGGACTCTGCAGAGAAAGTGTTTGCAGACTGCTGAATCCACACACGGGTTTAACTCTGGAAGTTGAGTGCACACATTGACAACCGTTCTGTTAGATAGCTGCGTTTTGGATTTAGAAGCAGATATTTCCCTGTGCTTACTGCTGTTTCTTCCATATGCCGGTAATGGGCTGAAAACGCCTGTTTTGGGACTCTGCAGAGAAAGTGTTTGCAGACTGCTGAATCCACACACGGGTTTAACTCTGGAAGTTGAGTGAACACATTGACAACCGTTCTGTTAGAGAGCTGCGTTTTGGATTTAGAAGCAGATATTTCCCTGTGCTTACTGCTGTTTCTTCCATATGCCGGTAATGGGCTGAAAACGCCTGTTTTGGGACTCTGCAGAGAAAGTGTTTGCAGACTGCTGAATCCACACACGGGTTTAACTCAGGAAGTTGAGTGCACACATTGACAACCGTTCTGTTAGATAGCTGCGTTTTGGATATAGAAGCAGATATTTCCCTGTGCTTACTGCTGTTTCTTCCATATGCCGGTAATGGGCTGAAAACGCCTGTTTTGGGACTCTGCAGAGAAAGTGTTTGCAGACTGCTGAATCCACACACGGGTTTAACTCTGGAAGTTGAGTGAACACATTGACAACCGTTCTGTTAGATAGCTGCGTTTTGGATTTAGAAGCAGATATTTCCCTGTGCTTACTGCTCTTTCTTCCATATGCCGGTAATGGGCTGAAAACACCTGTTTTGGGACTCTGCAGAGAAAGTTTTTGCAGACTGCTGAATCCACACACGGGTTTGACTCTGGAAGTTGAGTGCACACATTGACAACCGTTCTGTTAGATAGCTGCGTTTTGGATTTAGAAGCTGATATTTCCCTGTGCTTACTGCTGTTTCTTCCATATGCCGGTAATGGGCTGAAAACGCCTGTTTTGGGACTCTGCAGAGAAAGTTTTTGCAGACTGCTGAATCCACACACGGGTTTAACTCTGGAAGTTGAGTGCACACATTGACAACCGTTCTGTTAGATAGCTGCGTTTTGGATTTAGAAGCAGATATTTCCCTGTGCTTACTGCTGTTTCTTCCATATGCCGGTAATGGGCTGAAAACGCCTGTTTTGGGACTCTGCACAGAAAGTGTTTTCAGACTGCTGAATCCACACACGGGTTTAACTCTGGAAGTTGAGTGCACACATTGACAACCGTTGTGTTAGATAGCTGGGTTTTGGATTTAGAAGCAGATATTTCCCTGTGCTTACTGCTGTTTCTTTCATATGCCGGTAATGGGCTGAAAACGCCTGTTTTGGGACTCTGCAGAGAAAGTGTTTGCAGACTGCTGAATCCACACACGGGTTTAACTCTGGAAGTTGAGTGCACACATTGACAACCGTTCTGTTAGATAGCTGCGTTTTGGATTTAGAAGCAGATATTTCCCTGTGCTTACGGCTGTTTCTTCCATATGCCGGTAATGGGCTGAAAACGCCTGTTTTGGGACTCTGCAGAGAAAGTGTTTGCAGACTGCTGAATCCACACACGGGTTTAACTCTGGAAGTTGAGTGCACACATTGACAACCGTTCTGTTAGATAGCTGCGTTTTGGATTTAGAAGCAGATATTTCCCTGTGCTTACTGCTGTTTCTTCCATATGCCGGTAATGGGCTGAAAACGCCTGTTGTGGGACTCTGCAGAGAAAGTGTTTGCAGACTGCTGAATCCACACACGGGTTTAACTCTGGAAGTTGAGTGCACACATTGACAACCGTTCTGTTAGATAGCTGCGTTTTGGATTTAGAAGCAGATATTTCCCTGTGCTTACTGCTCTTTCTTCCATATGCCGGTTACGGGCTGAAAACGCCTGTTTCGGGACTCTGCAGAAAAAGTGTTTGCAGACTGCTGAACCCACACACGGGTTTAACTCTGGAAATTGAGTGCACACATTGACAACCGTTCTGTTAGATAGCTGCGTTTTGGATTTACAAGCAGATATTTCCCTGTGCTTACTGCTGTTTCTTCCATATGCCGGTAATGGGCTGAAAACGCCTGCTTTGGGACTCTGCAGAGAAAGTGTTTGCAGACTGCTGAATCCACACACGGGTTTAACTCTGGAAGTTGAGTGCACACATTGACAACCGTTCTGTTAGATAGCTGCGTTTTGGATTTAGAAGCAGATATTTCCCTGTGCTTACTGCTGTTTCTTCCATATGCCGGTAATGGGCTGAAAACGCCTGTTTTGGGACTCTGCAGAGAAAGTGTTTGCAGACTGCTGAATCCACACACGGGTTTAACTCTGGAAGTTGAGTGAACACATTGACAACCGTTCTGTTAGATAGCTGCGTTTTGGATTTAGAAGCAGATATTTCCCTGTGCTTACTGCTCTTTCTTCCATATGCCGGTAATGGGCTGAAAACGCCTGTTTTGGGACTCTGCAGAGAAAGTTTTTGCAGACTGCTGAATCCACACACGGGTTTGACTCTGGAAGTTGAGTGCACACATTGACAACCGTTCTGTTAGATAGCTGCGTTTTGGATTTAGAAGCTGATATTTCCCTGTGCTTACTGCTGTTTCTTCCATATGCCGGTAATGGGCTGAAAACGCCTGTTTTGGGACTCTGCAGAGAAAGTGTTTGCAGACTGCTGAATCCACACACGGGTTTAACTCTGGAAGTTGAGTGCACACATTGACAACCGTTCTGTTAGATAGCTGCGTTTTGGATTTAGAAGCAGATATTTCCCTGTGCTTACTGCTGTTTCTTCCATATGCCGGTAATGGGCTGAAAACGCCTGTTTTGGGACTCTGCAGAGAAAGTGTTTGCAGACTGCTGAATCCACACACGGGTTTAACTCTGGAAGTTGAGTGCACACATTGACA
Source organism: Aotus nancymaae (assembly GCF_030222135.1). NCBI lineage: Eukaryota > Metazoa > Chordata > Mammalia > Primates > Aotidae > Aotus > Aotus nancymaae. The sequence continues at coordinate 29,472 of NW_026988873.1, forward strand.
ACCGTTCTATTAGATAGCTGCGTTTTGGATTTAGAAGCAGATATTTCCCTGTTCTTACTGCTGTTTCTTCCATATGCCGGTAATGGGCTGAAAACGCCTGTTTTGGGACTCTGCAGAGAAAGTGTTTGCAGACTGCTGGATCCACACACGGGTTTAACTCTGGAAGTTGAGTGCACACATTGACAACCGTTCTGTTAGATAGCTGCGTTTTGGATTTACAAGCAGATATTTCCCTGTGCTTACTGCTGTTTCTTCCATATGCCGGTAATGGGCTCAAAACGCCTGTTTTGGGACTCTGCAGAGAAAGTGTTTGCAGACTGCTGAATCCACACACGGGTTTAACTCTGGAAGTTGAGTGCACACATTGACAACCGTTCTGTTAGATAGCTGCGTTTTGGATTTAGAAGCAGATATTTCCCTGTGCTTACTGCTGTTTCTTCCATATGCCGGTAATGGGCTGAAAACGCCTGTTTTGGGACTCTGCAGAGAAAGTGTTTGCAGACTGCTGAATCCACACACGGGTTTAACTCTGGAAGTTGAGTGAACACATTGACAACCGTTCTGTTAGAGAGCTGCGTTTTGGATTTAGAAGCAGATATTTCCCTGTGCTTACTGCTGTTTCTTCCATATGCCGGTAATGGGCTGAAAACGCCTGTTATGGGACTCTGCAGAGAAAGTGTTTGCAGACTGCTGAATCCACACACGGGTTTAACTCTGGAAGTTGAGTGCACACATTGACAACCGTTCTGTTAGATAGCTGCGTTTTGGATATAGAAGCAGATATTTCCCTGTGCTTACTGCTGTTTCTTCCATATGCTGGTAATGGGCTGAAAACGCCTGTTTTGGGACTCTGCAGAGAAAGTGTTTGCAGACTGCTGAATCCACACACGGGTTTAACTCTGGAAGTTGAGTGAACACATTGACAACCGTTCTGTTAGATAGCTGCGTTTTGGATTTAGAAGCAGATATTTCCCTGTGCTTACTGCTCTTTCTTCCATATGCCGGTAATGGGCTGAAAACGCCTGTTTTGGGACTCTGCAGAGAAAGTTTTTGCAGACTGCTGAATCCACACACGGGTTTGACTCTGGAAGTTGAGTGCACACATTGACAACCGTTCTGTTAGATAGCTGCGTTTTGGATTTAGAAGCTGATATTTCCCTGTGCTTACTGCTGTTTCTTCCATATGCCGGTAATGGGCTGAAAACGCCTGTTTTGGGACTCTGCAGAGAAAGTGTTTGCAGACTGCTGAATCCACACACGGGTTTAACTCTGGAAGTTGAGTGCACACATTGACAACCGTTCTGTTAGATAGCTGCGTTTTGGATTTAGAAGCAGATATTTCCCTGTGCTTACTGCTGTTTCTTCCATATGCCGGTAATGGGCTGAAAACGCCTGTTTTGGGACTCTGCAGAGAAAGTGTTTGCAGACTGCTGAATCCACACACGGGTTTAACTCTGGAAGTTGAGTGCACACATTGACAACCGTTCTATTAGATAGCTGCGTTTTGGATTTAGAAGCAGATATTTCCCTGTTCTTACTGCTGTTTCTTCCATATGCCGGTAATGGGCTGAAAACGCCTGTTTTGGGACTCTGCAGAGAAAGTGTTTGCAGACTGCTGGATCCACACACGGGTTTAACTCTGGAAGTTGAGTGCACACATTGACAACCGTTCTGTTAGATAGCTGCGTTTTGGATTTACAAGCAGATATTTCCCTGTGCTTACTGCTGTTTCTTCCATATGCCGGTAATGGGCTCAAAACGCCTGTTTTGGGACTCTGCAGAGAAAGTGTTTGCAGACTGCTGAATCCACACACGGGTTTAACTCTGGAAGTTGAGTGCACACATTGACAACCGTTCTGTTAGATAGCTGCGTTTTGGATTTAGAAGCAGATATTTCCCTGTGCTTACTGCTGTTTCTTCCATATGCCGGTAATGGGCTGAAAACGCCTGTTTTGGGACTCTGCAGAGAAAGTGTTTGCAGACTGCTGAATCCACACACGGGTTTAACTCTGGAAGTTGAGTGAACACATTGACAACCGTTCTGTTAGAGAGCTGCGTTTTGGATTTAGAAGCAGATATTTCCCTGTGCTTACTGCTGTTTCTTCCATATGCCGGTAATGGGCTGAAAACGCCTGTTTTGGGACTCTGCAGAGAAAGTGTTTGCAGACTGCTGAATCCACACACGGGTTTAACTCTGGAAGTTGAGTGCACACATTGACAACCGTTCTGTTAGATAGCTGCGTTTTGGATATAGAAGCAGATATTTCCCTGTGCTTACTGCTGTTTCTTCCATATGCCGGTAATGGGCTGAAAACGCCTGTTTTGGGACTCTGCAGAGAAAGTGTTTGCAGACTGCTGAATCCACACACGGGTTTAACTCTGGAAGTTGAGTGAACACATTGACAACCGTTCTGTTAGATAGCTGCGTTTTGGATTTAGAAGCAGATATTTCCCTGTGCTTACTGCTCTTTCTTCCATATGCCGGTAATGCGCTGAAAACACCTGTTTTGGGACTCTGCAGAGAAAGTTTTTGCAGACTGCTGAATCCACACACGGGTTTGACTCTGGAAGTTGAGTGCACACATTGACAACCGTTCTGTTAGATAGCTGCGTTTTGGATTTAGAAGCTGATATTTCCCTGTGCTTACTGCTGTTTCTTCCATATGCCGGTAATGGGCTGAAAACGCCTGTTTTGGGACTCTGCAGAGAAAGTTTTTGCAGACTGCTGAATCCACACACGGGTTTAACTCTGGAAGTTGAGTGCACACATTGACAACCGTTCTGTTAGATAGCTGCGTTTTGGATTTAGAAGCAGATATTTCCCTGTGCTTACTGCTGTTTCTTCCATATGCCGGTAATGGGCTGAAAACGCCTGTTTTGGGACTCTGCACAGAAAGTGTTTTCAGACTGCTGAATCCACACACGGGTTTAACTCTGGAAGTTGAGTGCACACATTGACAACCGTTGTGTTAGATAGCTGGGTTTTGGATTTAGAAGCAGATATTTCCCTGTGCTTACTGCTGTTTCTTTCATATGCCGGTAATGGGCTGAAAACGCCTGTTTTGGGACTCTGCAGAGAAAGTGTTTGCAGACTGCTGAATCCACACACGGGTTTAACTCTGGAAGTTGAGTGCACACATTGACAACCGTTCTGTTAGATAGCTGCGTTTTGGATTTAGAAGCAGATATTTCCCTGTGCTTACGGCTGTTTCTTCCATATGCCGGTAATGGGCTGAAAACGCCTGTTTTGGGACTCTGCAGAGAAAGTGTTTGCAGACTGCTTAATCCACACACGGGTTTAACTCTGGAAGTTGAGTGCACACATTGACAACCGTGCTGTTAGATAGCTGCGTTTTGGATTTAGAAGCAGATATTTCCCTGTGCTTACTGCTGTTTCTTCCATATGCCGGTAATGGGCTGAAAACGCCTGTTTTGGGACTCTGCAGAGAAAGTGTTTGCAGACTGCTGAATCCACACACGGGTTTAACTCTGGAAGTTGAGTGCACACATTGACAACCGTTTTGTTAGATAGCTGCGTTTTGGATTTAGAAGCAGATATTTCCCTGTGCTTACTGCTGTTTCTTCCAAATGCCGGTAATGGGTTGAAAACGCCTGTTTTGGGACTCTGCAGAGAAAGTGTTTGCAGACTGCTGAATTCTCACACGGGTTTAACTCTGGAAGTTGAGTGCACACATTGACAACCGTTCTGTTAGATAGCTGCGTTTTGGATTTAGAAGCAGATATTTCCCTGTGCTTACTGCTGTTTCTTCCATATGCCGGTTATGGGCTGAAAACGCCTGTTTTGGGACTCTGCAGAGAAAGTGTTTGCAGACTGCTGAATCCACACACGGGTTTAACTCTGGAAGTTGAGTGCACACATTGACAACCGTTCTGTTAGATAGCTGCGTTTTGGATTTAGAAGCAGATATTTCCCTGTGCTTACTGCTGTTTCTTCCATATTCCGGTAATGGGCTGAAAACGCCTGTTTTGGGACTCTGCAGAGAAAGTGTTTGCACACTGCTGAATCCACACACGGGTTTAACTCTGGAAGTTGAGTGCACACATTGACAACCGTTCTGTTAGATAGCTGCGTTTTGGATTTAGAAGCTGATATTTCCCTGTGCTTACTGCTGTTTCTTCCATATGCCGGTAATGGGCTGAAAACGCCTGTTTTGGGACTCTGCAGAGAAAGTGTTTGCAGACTGCTGAATCCACACACGGGTTTAACTCTGGAAGTTGAGTGCACACATTGACAACCGTTCTGTTAGATAGCTGCGTTTTGGATTTAGAAGCAGATATTTCCCTGTGCTTACTGCTGTTTCTTCCATATGCCGGTAATGGGCTGAAAACGCCTGTTTTGGGACTCTGCAGAGAAAGTGTTTGCAGACTGCTGAATCCACACACGGGTTTAACTCTGGAAGTTGAGTGCACACATTGACAACCGTTCTGTTAGATAGCTGCGTTTTAGATTTAGAAGCTGATATTTCCCTGTGCTTACTGCTGTTTCTTCCATATGCCGGTAATGGGCTGAAAACGCCTGTTTTGGGACTCTGCAGAGAAAGTGTTTGCAGACTGCTGAATCCACCCACGGGTTTAACTCTGGAAGTTGAGTGCACACATTGACAACCGTTCTGTTAGATAGCTGCGTTTTGGATTTAGAAGCAGATATTTCCCTGTGCTTACTGCTGTTTCTTCCAAATGCCGGTAATGGGCTGAAAACGCCTGTTTTGGGACTCTGCAGAGAAAGTGTGTGCAGACTGCTGAATCCACACACGGGTTTAACTCTGGAAGTTGAGTGCACACATTGACAACCGTTCTGTTAGATAGCTGCGTTTTGGATTTAGAAGCAGATATTTACCTGTGCTTACTGCTGTTTCTTCCATATGCTGGTATGGGGCTGAAAACGCCTGTTTTGGGACTCTGCAGAGAAAGTGTTTGCAGACTGCTGAATCCACACACGGGTTTAACTCTGGAAGTTGAGTGCACACATTGTCAACCGTTCTGTTAGATAGCTGCGTTTTGGATTTAGAAGCAGATATTTCCCTGTGCTTACTGCTGTTTCTTCCATATGCCGGTTATGGGCTGAAAACGCCTGTTTTGGGACTCTGCAGAGAAAGTTTTTGCAGACTGCTGAATCCACACACGGGTTTGACTCTGGAAGTTGAGTGCACACATTGACAACCGTTCTGTTAGATAGCTGCGTTTTGGATTTAGAAGCTGATATTTCCCTGTGCTTACTGCTGTTTCTTCCATATGCCGGTAATGGGCTGAAAACGCCTGTTTTGGGACTCTGCAGAGAAAGTGTTTGCAGACTGCTGAATCCACACACGGGTTTAACTCTGGAAGTTGAGTGCACACATTGACAACCGTTCTGTTAGATAGCTGCGTTTTGGATTTAGAAGCAGATATTTCCCTGTGCTTACTGCTGTTTCTTCCATATGCCGGTAATGGGATGAAAACGCCTGTTTTGGGACTCTGCAGAGAAAGTGTTTGCAGACTGCTGAATCCACACACGGGTTTAACTCTGGAAGTTGAGTGCACACATTGACAACCGTTCTGTTAGATAGCTGCGTTTTGGATTTAGAAGCAGATATTTCCCTGTGCTTACGGCTGTTTCTGCCATATGCCGGTAATGGGCTGAAAACTCCTGTTTTGGGACTCTGTAGAGAAAGTGTTTGCAGACTGCTGAATCCACACACGGGTTTAACTCTGGAAGTTGAGTGCACACATTGACAACCGTTCTGTTAGATAGCTGCGTTTTGGATTTAGAAGCAGATATTTCCCTGTGCTTACTGCTGTTTCTTCCATAGGCCGGTAATGGGCTGAAAACGCCTGTTTTGGGACTCTGCAGAGAAAGTGTTTGCAGACTGCTGAATCCACACACGGGTTTAACTCTGGAAGTTGAGTGCACACATTGACAACCGTTCTGTTAGATAGCTGCGTTTTGGATTTAGAAGCAGATATTTCCCTGTGCTTACTGCTGTTTCTTCCATATGCCGGTAATGGGCTGAAAACGCCTGTTTTGGGACTCTGCAGAGAAAGTGTTTGCAGACTGCTGAATCCACACACGGGTTTAAACCTGGAAGTTGAGTGCACACATTGACAACCGTTCTGTTAGATAGCTGCGTTTTGGATTTAGAAGCAGATATTTCCCTGTGCTTACGGCTGTTTCTTCCATATGCCGGTAATGGGCTGAAAACGCCTGTTTTGGGACTCTGCACAGAAAGTGTTTTCAGACTGCTGAATCCACACACGGGTTTAACTCTGGAAGTTGAGTGCACACATTGACAACCGTTGTGTTAGATAGCTGCGTTTTGGATTTAGAAGCAGATATTTCCCTGTGCTTACTGCTGTTTCTTCCATAGGCCGGTAATGGGCTGAAAACGCCTGTTTTGGGACTCTGCAGAGAAAGTGTTTGCAGACTGCTGAATCCACACACGGGTTTAACTCTGGAAGTTGAGTGCACACATTGACAACCGTTCTGTTAGATAGCTGCGTTTTGGATTTAGAAGCAGATATTTCCCTGTGCTTACGGCTGTTTCTTCCATATGCCGGTAAAGGGCTGAAAACGCCTGTTTTGGGACTCTGCAGAGAAAGTGTTTGCAGACTGCTGAATCCACACACGGGTTTAACTCTGGAAGTTGAGTGCACACATTGACATCCGTTCTGTTAGATAGCTGCGTTTTGGATTTAGAAGCAGATATTTCCCTGTGCTTACTGCTGTTTCTTCCATATGCCGGTAATGGGCTGAAAACGCCTGTTATGGGACTCTGCAGAGAAAGTGTTTGCAGACTGCTGAATCCACACACGGGTTTAACTCTGGAAGTTGAGTGCACACATTGACAACCGTTCTGTTAGATAGCTGCGTTTTGGATATAGAAGCAGATATTTCCCTGTGCTTACTGCTGTTTCTTCCATATGCTGGTAATGGGCTGAAAACGCCTGTTTTGGGACTCTGCAGAGAAAGTGTTTGCAGACTGCTGAATCCACACACGGGTTTAACTCTGGAAGTTGAGTGAACACATTGACAACCGTTCTGTTAGATAGCTGCGTTTTGGATTTAGAAGCAGATATTTCCCTGTGCTTACTGCTCTTTCTTCCATATGCCGGTAATGGGCTGAAAACGCCTGTTTTGGGACTCTGCAGAGAAAGTTTTTGCAGACTGCTGAATCCACACACGGGTTTGACTCTGGAAGTTGAGTGCACACATTGACAACCGTTCTGTTAGATAGCTGCGTTTTGGATTTAGAAGCTGATATTTCCCTGTGCTTACTGCTGTTTCTTCCATATGCCGGTAATGGGCTGAAAACGCCTGTTTTGGGACTCTGCAGAGAAAGTGTTTGCAGACTGCTGAATCCACACACGGGTTTAACTCTGGAAGTTGAGTGCACACATTGACAACCGTTCTGTTAGATAGCTGCGTTTTGGATTTAGAAGCAGATATTTCCCTGTGCTTACTGCTGTTTCTTCCATATGCCGGTAATGGGCTGAAAACGCCTGTTTTGGGACTCTGCAGAGAAAGTGTTTGCAGACTGCTGAATCCACACACGGGTTTAACTCTGGAAGTTGAGTGCACACATTGACAACCGTTCTATTAGATAGCTGCGTTTTGGATTTAGAAGCAGATATTTCCCTGTTCTTACTGCTGTTTCTTCCATATGCCGGTAATGGGCTGAAAACGCCTGTTTTGGGACTCTGCAGAGAAAGTGTTTGCAGACTGCTGGATCCACACACGGGTTTAACTCTGGAAGTTGAGTGCACACATTGACAACCGTTCTGTTAGATAGCTGCGTTTTGGATTTACAAGCAGATATTTCCCTGTGCTTACTGCTGTTTCTTCCATATGCCGGTAATGGGCTCAAAACGCCTGTTTTGGGACTCTGCAGAGAAAGTGTTTGCAGACTGCTGAATCCACACACGGGTTTAACTCTGGAAGTTGAGTGCACACATTGACAACCGTTCTGTTAGATAGCTGCGTTTTGGATTTAGAAGCAGATATTTCCCTGTGCTTACTGCTGTTTCTTCCATATGCCGGTAATGGGCTGAAAACGCCTGTTTTGGGACTCTGCAGAGAAAGTGTTTGCAGACTGCTGAATCCACACACGGGTTTAACTCTGGAAGTTGAGTGAACACATTGACAACCGTTCTGTTAGAGAGCTGCGTTTTGGATTTAGAAGCAGATATTTCCCTGTGCTTACTGCTGTTTCTTCCATATGCCGGTAATGGGCTGAAAACGCCTGTTTTGGGACTCTGCAGAGAAAGTGTTTGCAGACTGCTGAATCCACACACGGGTTTAACTCTGGAAGTTGAGTGCACACATTGACAACCGTTCTGTTAGATAGCTGCGTTTTGGATATAGAAGCAGATATTTCCCTGTGCTTACTGCTGTTTCTTCCATATGCCGGTAATGGGCTGAAAACGCCTGTTTTGGGACTCTGCAGAGAAAGTGTTTGCAGACTGCTGAATCCACACACGGGTTTAACTCTGGAAGTTGAGTGAACACATTGACAACCGTTCTGTTAGATAGCTGCGTTTTGGATTTAGAAGCAGATATTTCCCTGTGCTTACTGCTCTTTCTTCCATATGCCGGTAATGCGCTGAAAACACCTGTTTTGGGACTCTGCAGAGAAAGTTTTTGCAGACTGCTGAATCCACACACGGGTTTGACTCTGGAAGTTGAGTGCACACATTGACAACCGTTCTGTTAGATAGCTGCGTTTTGGATTTAGAAGCTGATATTTCCCTGTGCTTACTGCTGTTTCTTCCATATGCCGGTAATGGGCTGAAAACGCCTGTTTTGGGACTCTGCAGAGAAAGTTTTTGCAGACTGCTGAATCCACACACGGGTTTAACTCTGGAAGTTGAGTGCACACATTGACAACCGTTCTGTTAGATAGCTGCGTTTTGGATTTAGAAGCAGATATTTCCCTGTGCTTACTGCTGTTTCTTCCATATGCCGGTAATGGGCTGAAAACGCCTGTTTTGGGACTCTGCACAGAAAGTGTTTTCAGACTGCTGAATCCACACACGGGTTTAACTCTGGAAGTTGAGTGCACACATTGACAACCGTTGTGTTAGATAGCTGGGTTTTGGATTTAGAAGCAGATATTTCCCTGTGCTTACTGCTGTTTCTTTCATATGCCGGTAATGGGCTGAAAACGCCTGTTTTGGGACTCTGCAGAGAAAGTGTTTGCAGACTGCTGAATCCACACACGGGTTTAACTCTGGAAGTTGAGTGCACACATTGACAACCGTTCTGTTAGATAGCTGCGTTTTGGATTTAGAAGCAGATATTTCCCTGTGCTTACGGCTGTTTCTTCCATATGCCGGTAATGGGCTGAAAACGCCTGTTTTGGGACTCTGCAGAGAAAGTGTTTGCAGACTGCTTAATCCACACACGGGTTTAACTCTGGAAGTTGAGTGCACACATTGACAACCGTTCTGTTAGATAGCTGCGTTTTGGATTTAGAAGCAGATATTTCCCTGTGCTTACTGCTGTTTCTTCCATATGCCGGTAATGGGCTGAAAACGCCTGTTTTGGGACTCTGCAGAGAAAGTGTTTGCAGACTGCTGAATCCACACACGGGTTTAACTCTGGAAGTTGAGTGCACACATTGACAACCGTTCTGTTAGATAGCTGCGTTTTGGATTTAGAAGCAGATATTTCCCTGTGCTTACTGCTGTTTCTTCCAAATGCCGGTAATGGGTTGAAAACGCCTGTTTTGGGACTCTGCAGAGAAAGTGTTTGCAGACTGCTGAATTCTCACACGGGTTTAACTCTGGAAGTTGAGTGCACACATTGACAACCGTTCTGTTAGATAGCTGCGTTTTGGATTTAGAAGCAGATATTTCCCTGTGCTTACTGCTGTTTCTTCCATATGCCGGTTATGGGCTGAAAACGCCTGTTTTGGGACTCTGCAGAGAAAGTGTTTGCAGACTGCTGAATCCACACACGGGTTTAACTCTGGAAGTTGAGTGCACACATTGACAACCGTTCTGTTAGATAGCTGCGTTTTGGATTTAGAAGCAGATATTTCCCTGTGCTTACTGCTGTTTCTTCCATATTCCGGTAATGGGCTGAAAACGCCTGTTTTGGGACTCTGCAGAGAAAGTGTTTGCACACTGCTGAATCCACACACGGGTTTAACTCTGGAAGTTGAGTGCACACATTGACAACCGTTCTGTTAGATAGCTGCGTTTTGGATTTAGAAGCTGATATTTCCCTGTGCTTACTGCTGTTTCTTCCATATGCCGGTAATGGGCTGAAAACGCCTGTTTTGGGACTCTGCAGAGAAAGTGTTTGCAGACTGCTGAATCCACACACGGGTTTAACTCTGGAAGTTGAGTGCACACATTGACAACCGTTCTGTTAGATAGCTGCGTTTTGGATTTAGAAGCAGATATTTCCCTGTGCTTACTGCTGTTTCTTCCATATGCCGGTAATGGGCTGAAAACGCCTGTTTTGGGACTCTGCAGAGAAAGTGTTTGCAGACTGCTGAATCCACACACGGGTTTAACTCTGGAAGTTGAGTGCACACATTGACAACCGTTCTGTTAGATAGCTGCGTTTTAGATTTAGAAGCTGATATTTCCCTGTGCTTACTGCTGTTTCTTCCATATGCCGGTAATGGGCTGAAAACGCCTGTTTTGGGACTCTGCAGAGAAAGTGTTTGCAGACTGCTGAATCCACCCACGGGTTTAACTCTGGAAGTTGAGTGCACACATTGACAACCGTTCTGTTAGATAGCTGCGTTTTGGATTTAGAAGCAGATATTTCCCTGTGCTTACTGCTGTTTCTTCCATATGCCGGTAATGGGCTGAAAACGCCTGTTTTGGGACTCTGCAGAGAAAGTGTGTGCAGACTGCTGAATCCACACACGGGTTTAACTCTGGAAGTTGAGTGCACACATTGACAACCGTTCTGTTAGATAGCTGCGTTTTGGATTTAGAAGCAGATATTTACCTGTGCTTACTGCTGTTTCTTCCATATGCTGGTATGGGGCTGAAAACGCCTGTTTTGGGACTCTGCAGAGAAAGTGTTTGCAGACTGCTGAATCCACACACGGTTTTAACTCTGTAAGTTGAGTGCACACATTGACAACCGTTGAGTTAGATAGCTGCGTTTTGGATTTAGAAGCAGATATTTCCCTGTGCTTACTGCTGTTTCTTCCATATGCCGGTTATGGGCTGAAAACGCCTGTTTTGGGACTCTGCAGAGAAAGTTTTTGCAGACTGCTGAATCCACACACGGGTTTGACTCTGGAAGTTGAGTGCACACATTGACAACCGTTCTGTTAGATAGCTGCGTTTTGGATTTAGAAGCTGATATTTCCCTGTGCTTACTGCTGTTTCTTCCATATGCCGGTAATGGGCTGAAAACGCCTGTTTTGGGACTCTGCAGAGAAAGTGTTTGCAGACTGCTGAATCCACACACGGGTTTAACTCTGGAAGTTGAGTGCACACATTGACAACCGTTCTGTTAGATAGCTGCGTTTTGGATTTAGAAGCAGATATTTCCCTGTGCTTACTGCTGTTTCTTCCATATGCCGGTAATGGGATGAAAACGCCTGTTTTGGGACTCTGCAGAGAAAGTGTTTGCAGACTGCTGAATCCACACATGGGTTTAACTCTGGAAGTTGAGTGCACACATTGACAACCGTTCTGTTAGATAGCTGCGTTTTGGATTTAGAAGCAGATATTTCCCTGTGCTTACGGCTGTTTCTGCCATATGCCGGTAATGGGCTGAAAACTCCTGTTTTGGGACTCTGTAGAGAAAGTGTTTGCAGACTGCTGAATCCACACACGGGTTTAACTCTGGAAGTTGAGTGCACACATTGACAACCGTTCTGTTAGATAGCTGCGTTTTGGATTTAGAAGCAGATATTTCCCTGTGCTTACTGCTGTTTCTTCCATAGGCCGGTAATGGGCTGAAAACGCCTGTTTTGGGACTCTGCAGAGAAAGTGTTTGCAGACTGCTGAATCCACACACGGGTTTAACTCTGGAAGTTGAGTGCACACATTGACAACCGTTCTGTTAGATAGCTGCGTTTTGGATTTAGAAGCAGATATTTCCCTGTGCTTACTGCTGTTTCTTCCATATGCCGGTAATGGGCTGAAAACGCCTGTTTTGGGACTCTGCAGAGAAAGTGTTTGCAGACTGCTGAATCCACACACGGGTTTAAACCTGGAAGTTGAGTGCACACATTGACAACCGTTCTGTTAGATAGCTGCGTTTTGGATTTAGAAGCAGATATTTCCCTGTGCTTACGGCTGTTTCTTCCATATGCCGGTAATGGGCTGAAAACGCCTGTTTTGGGACTCTGCACAGAAAGTGTTTTCAGACTGCTGAATCCACACACGGGTTTAACTCTGGAAGTTGAGTGCACACATTGACAACCGTTGTGTTAGATAGCTGCGTTTTGGATTTAGAAGCAGATATTTCCCTGTGCTTACTGCTGTTTCTTCCATAGGCCGGTAATGGGCTGAAAACGCCTGTTTTGGGACTCTGCAGAGAAAGTGTTTGCAGACTGCTGAATCCACACACGGGTTTAACTCTGGAAGTTGAGTGCACACATTGACAACCGTTCTGTTAGATAGCTGCGTTTTGGATTTAGAAGCAGATATTTCCCTGTGCTTACGGCTGTTTCTTCCATATGCCGGTAAAGGGCTGAAAACGCCTGTTTTGGGACTCTGCAGAGAAAGTGTTTGCAGACTGCTGAATCCACACACGGGTTTAACTCTGGAAGTTGAGTGCACACATTGACAACCGTTCTGTTAGATAGCTGCGTTTTGGATTTAGAAGCAGATATTTCCCTGTGCTTACTGCTGTTTCTTCCATATGCCGGTAATGGGCTGAAAACGCCTGTTGTGGGACTCTGCAGAGAAAGTGTTTGCAGACTGCTGAATCCACACACGGGTTTAACTCTGGAAGTTGAGTGCACACATTGACAACCGTTCTGTTAGATAGCTGCGTTTTGGATTTAGAAGCAGATATTTCCCTGTGCTTACTGCTCTTTCTTCCATATGCCGGTTATGGGCTGAAAACGCCTGTTTCAGGACTCTGCAGAGAAAGTGTTTGCAGACTGCTGAATCCACACACACGTTTAACTCTGGAAGTTGAGTGCACACATTGACAACCGTTCTGTTAGATAGCTGCGTTTTGGATTTAGAAGCAGATATTTCCCTGTGCTTACTGCTGTTTCTTCCATATGCCGGTAATGGGCTGAAAACGCCTGTTTTGGGACTCTGCAGAGAAAGTGTTTGCAGACTGCTGAATCCACACACGGGTTTAACTCTGGAAGTTGAGTGCACACATTGACAACCGTTCTGTTAGATAGCTGCGTTTTGGATTTAGAAGCAGATATTTCCCTGTGCTTACTGCTGTTTCTTCCAAATGCCGGTAATGGGTTGAAAACGCCTGTTTTGGGACTCTGCAGAGAAAGTGTTTGCAGACTGCTGAATTCTCACACGGGTTTAACTCTGGAAGTTGAGTGCACACATTGACAACCGTTCTGTTAGATAGCTGCGTTTTGGATTTAGAAGCAGATATTTCCCTGTGCTTACTGCTGTTTCTTCCATATGCCGGTTATGGGCTGAAAACGCCTGTTTTGGGACTCTGCAGAGAAAGTGTTTGCAGACTGCTGAATCCACACACGGGTTTAACTCTGGAAGTTGAGTGCACACATTGACAACCGTTCTGTTAGATAGCTGCGTTTTGGATTTAGAAGCAGATATTTCCCTGTGCTTACTGCTGTTTCTTCCATATTCCGGTAATGGGCTGAAAACGCCTGTTTTGGGACTCTGCAGAGAAAGTGTTTGCAGACTGCTGAATCCACACACGGGTTTAACTCTGGAAGTTGAGTGCACACATTGACAACCGTTCTGTTAGATAGCTGCGTTTTGGATTTAGAAGCTGATATTTCCCTGTGCTTACTGCTGTTTCTTCCATATGCCGGTAATGGGCTGAAAACGCCTGTTTTGGGACTCTGCAGAGAAAGTGTTTGCAGACTGCTGAATCCACACACGGGTTTAACTCTGGAAGTTGAGTGCACACATTGACAACCGTTCTGTTAGATAGCTGCGTTTTGGATTTAGAAGCAGATATTTCCCTGTGCTTACTGCTGTTTCTTCCATATGCCGGTAATGGGCTGAAAACGCCTGTTTTGGGACTCTGCAGAGAAAGTGTTTGCAGACTGCTGAATCCACACACGGGTTTAACTCTGGAAGTTGAGTGCACACATTGACAACCGTTTTGTTAGATAGCTGCGTTTTAGATTTAGAAGCTGATATTTCCCTGTGCTTACTGCTGTTTCTTCCATATGCCGGTAATGGGCTGAAAACGCCTGTTTTGGGACTCTGCAGAGAAAGTGTTTGCAGACTGCTGAATCCACCCACGGGTTTAACTCTGGAAGTTGAGTGCACACATTGACAACCGTTCTGTTAGATAGCTGCGTTTTGGATTTAGAAGCAGATATTTCCCTGTGCTTACTGCTGTTTCTTCCAAATGCCGGTAATGGGCTGAAAACGCCTGTTTTGGGACTCTGCAGAGAAAGTGTGTGCAGACTGCTGAATCCACACACGGGTTTAACTCTGGAAGTTGAGTGCACACATTGACAACCGTTCTGTTAGATAGCTGCGTTTTGGATTTAGAAGCAGATATTTACCTGTGCTTACTGCTGTTTCTTCCATATGCTGGTATGGGGCTGAAAACGCCTGTTTTGGGACTCTGCAGAGAAAGTGTTTGCAGACTGCTGAATCCACACACGGTTTTAACTCTGTAAGTTGAGTGCACACATTGACAACCGTTGAGTTAGATAGCTGCGTTTTGGATTTAGAAGCAGATATTTCCCTGTGCTTACTGCTGTTTCTTCCATATGCCGGTTATGGGCTGAAAACGCCTGTTTTGGGACTCTGCAGAGAAAGTGTTTGCAGACTGCTGAATCCACACACGGGTTTAACTCTGGAAGTTGAGTGCACACATTGACAACCGTTCTGTTAGATAGCTGCGTTTTGGATTTAGAAGCTGATATTTCCCTGTGCTTACTGCTGTTTCTTCCATATGCCGGTAATGGGCTGAAAACGCCTGTTTTGGGACTCTGCAGAGAAAGTGTTTGCAGACTGCTGAATCCACACACGGGTTTAACTCTGGAAGTTGAGTGCACACATTGACAACCGTTCTGTTAGATAGCTGCGTTTTGGATTTAGAAGCTGATATTTCCCTGTGCTTACTGCTGTTTCTTCCATATGCCGGTAATGGGCTGAAAACGCCTGTTTTGGGACTCTGCAGAGAAAGTGTTTGCAGACTGCTGAATCCACACACGGGTTTAACTCTGGAAGTTGAGTGCACACATTGACAACCGTTCTGTTAGATAGCTGCGTTTTGGATTTAGAAGCAGATATTTCCCTGTGCTTACTGCTCTTTCTTCCATATGCCGGTAATGGGCTGAAAACGCCTGTTTTGGGACTCTGCAGAGAAAGTGTTTGCAGACTGCTGAATCCACACACGGGTTTAACTCTGGAAGTTGAGTGAACACATTGACAACCGTTCTGTTAGATAGCTGCGTTTTAGATTTAGAAGCTGATATTTCCCTGTGCTTACTGCTGTTTCTTCCATATGCCGGTAATGGGCTGAAAACGCCTGTTTTGGGACTCTGCAGAGAAAGTGTTTGCAGACTGCTGAATCCACCCACGGGTTTAACTCTGGAAGTTGAGTGCACACATTGACAACCGTTCTGTTAGATAGCTGCGTTTTGGATTTAGAAGCAGATATTTCCCTGTGCTTACTGCTGTTTCTTCCAAATGCCGGTAATGGGCTGAAAACGCCTGTTTTGGGACTCTGCAGAGAAAGTGTGTGCAGACTGCTGAATCCACACACGGGTTTAACTCTGGAAGTTGAGTGCACACATTGACAACCGTTCTGTTAGATAGCTGCGTTTTGGATTTAGAAGCAGATATTTACCTGTGCTTACTGCTGTTTCTTCCATATGCTGGTATGGGGCTGAAAACGCCTGTTTTGGGACTCTGCAGAGAAAGTGTTTGCAGACTGCTGAATCCACACACGGTTTTAACTCTGGAAGTTGAGTGCACACATTGACAACCGTTCTGTTAGATAGCTGCGTTTTGGATTTAGAAGCAGATATTTCCCTGTGCTTACTGCTGTTTCTTCCATATGCCGGTTATGGGCTGAAAACGCCTGTTTTGGGACTCTGCAGAGAAAGTGTTTGCAGACTGCTGAATCCACACACGGGTTTAACTCTGGAAGTTGAGTGCACACATTGACAACCGTTCTGTTAGATAGCTGCATTTTGGATATAGAAGCAGATATTTCCCTGTGCTTACTGCTGTTTCTTCCATAAGCCGGTAATGGGCTGAAAACGCCTGTTTTGGGTGTCTGCAGAGAAAGTGTTTGCAGACTGCTGAATCCACACACGGGTTTAACTCTGGAAGTTGAGTGCACACATTGACAACCGTTCTGTTAGATAGCTGCGTTTTGGATTTAGAAGCAGATATTTCCCTGTGCTTACTGCTGTTTCTTCCATATGCCGGTAATGGGCTGAAAACGCCTGTTTTGGGACTCTGCAGAGAAAGTGTTTGCAGACTGCTGAATCCACACACGGGTTTAACTCTGGAAGTTGAGTGCACACATTGACAACCGTTCTGTTAGATAGCTGCGTTTTGGATTTAGAGGCAGATATTTCCCTGTGCTTACTGCTGTTTCTTCCATATGCCAGTAATGGGCTGAAAACGCCTGTTTTGGGACTCTGCAGAGAAAGTGTTTGCAGACTGCTGAATCCACACACGGGTTTAACTCTGGAAGTTGAGTGCACACATTGACAACCGTTCTGGTAGATAGCTGCGTTTTGGATTTAGAAGCAGATATTTCCCTGTGCTTACTGCTGTTTCTTCCATATGCCGGTAATGGGCTGAAAACGCCTGTTTTGGGACTCTGCAGAGAAAGTGTTTGCAGACTGCTGAATCCACACACGGGTTTATCTCTGGAAGTTGAGTGCACACATTGACAACCGTTCTGTTAGATAGCTGCGTTTTGGATTTAGAAGCAGATATTTCCCTGTGCTTACTGCTGTTTCTTCCATATGCCGGTAATGGGTTGAAAACGCCTGTTTTGGGACTCTGCAGAGAAAGTGTTTGCAGACTGCTGAATGCACACACGGGTTTAACTCTGAAAGTTGAGTGCACACATTGTCAACCGTTCTGTTAGATAGCTGCGTTTTGGATTTAGAAGCAGATATTTCCCTGTGCTTACTGCTGTTTCTTCCAAATACCGGTAATGGGCTGAAAACGCCTGTTTTGGGACTCTGCACAGAAAGTGTTTTAAGACTGCTGAATCCACACACGGGTTTAACTCTGGAAGTTGAGTGCACACATTGTCAACCGTTCTGTTAGATAGCTGCGTTTTGGATTTAGAAGCAGATATTTCCCTGTGCTTACTGCTGTTTCTTCCATATGCCGGTAATGGGCTGAAAACGCCTGTTTTGGGACTCTGCAGAGAAAGTGTTTGCAGACTGCTGAATCTACACACGGGTTTAACTCTGGAAGTTGAGTGCACACATTGACAACCGTTCTGTTAGATAGCTGCGTTTTGGATTTAGAAGCAGATATTTCCCTGTGCTTACTGTTGTTTCTTCCATATGCCGGTAATGGGCTGAAAACGCCTGTTTTGGGACTCTGCAGAGAAAGTGTTTTCAGACTGCTGAATCCACACACGGGTTTAACTCTGGAAGTTGAGTGCACACATTGACAACCGTTCTGTTAGATAGCTGAGTTTTGGATTTACAAGCAGATATTTCCCTGTGCTTATTGCTGTTTCTTCCATATCCCGGTAATGGGCTGAAAACTCCTGTTTTGGGACTCTGCAGAGAAAGAGTTTGCAGACTGCTGAATCCACACACGGGTTTAAATCTGGAAGTTGAGTGCACACATTGACAACCGTTCTGTTAGATAGCTGCGTTTTGGATTTACAAGCAGATATTTCCCTGTGCTTACTGCTGTTTCTTCCAAATGCCGGTAATGGGCTGAAAACGCCTGTTTTGGGACTCTGCAGAGAAAGTGTTTGCAGACTGCTGAATCCACACACGGGTTTAACTCTGGAAGTTGAGTGCACACATTGACAACCGTTCTGTTAGATAGCTGCGTTTTGGATTTAGAAGCAGATATTTCCCTGTGCTTACTGCTGTTTCTTCCATATGCCGGTAATGGGCTGAAAACGCCTGTTTTGGGACTCTGCAGAGAAAGTGTTTGCAGACTGCTGAATCCACACACGGGTTTATCTCTGGAAGTTGAGTGCACACATTGACAACCGTTCTGGTAGATAGCTGCGTTTTGGATTTAGAAGCAGATATTTCTCTGTGCTTACTGCTGTTTCTTCCATATGCCGGTAATGGGTTGAAAACGCCTGTTTTGGGACTCTGCAGAGAAAGTGTTTGCAGACTGCTGAATCCACACACGGGTTTAACTCTGAAAGTTGAGTGCACACATTGTCAACCGTTCTGTTAGATAGCTGCGTTTTGGATTTAGAAGCAGATATTTCCCTGTGCTTACTGCTGTTTCTTCCAAATACCGGTAATGGGCTGAAAACGCCTGTTTTGGGACTCTGCACAGAAAGTGTTTTAAGACTGCTGAATCCACACACGGGTTTAACTCTGGAAGTTGAGTGCACACATTGACAACCGTTCTGTTAGATAGCTGCGTTTTGGATTTAGAAGCAGATATTTCCCTGTGCTTACTGCTGTTTCTTCCATATGCCGGTAATGGGCTGAAAACGCCTGTTTTGGGACTCTGCAGAGAAAGTGTTTGCAGACTGCTGAATCTACACACGGGTTTAACTCTGGAAGTTGAGTGCACACATTGACAACCGTTCTGTTAGATAGCTGCGTTTTGGATTTAGAAGCAGATATTTCCCTGTGCTTACTGTTGTTTCTTCCATATGCCGGTAATGGGCTGAAAACGCCTGTTTTGGGACTCTGCAGAGAAAGTGTTTTCAGACTGCTGAATCCACACACGGGTTTAACTCTGGAAGTTGAGTGCACACATTGACAACCGTTCTGTTAGATAGCTGCGTTTTGGATTTACAAGCAGATATTTCCCTGTGCTTATTGCTGTTTCTTCCATATCCCGGTAATGGGCTGAAAACTCCTGTTTTGGGACTCTGCAGAGAAAGAGTTTGCAGACTGCTGAATCCACACACGGGTTTAACTCTGGAAGTTGAGTGCACACATTGACAACCGTTCTGTTAGATAGCTGCGTTTTGGATTTACAAGCAGATATTTCCCTGTGCTTACTGCTGTTTCTTCCAAATGCCGGTAATGGGCTGAAAACGCCTGTTTTGGGACTCTGCAGAGAAAGTGTTTGCAGACTGCTGAATCCACACACGGGTTTAACTCTGGAAGTTGAGTGCACACATTGACAACCGTTCTGTAAGATAGCTGCGTTTTGGATTTACAAGCAGATATTTCCCTGTGCTTACTGCTGTTTCTTCCATATGCCGGTAATGGGCTGAAAACGCCTGTTTTGGGACTCTGCAGAGAAAGTGTTTGCAGACTGCTGAATCCACACACGGGTTTAACTCTGGAAGTTGAGTGAACACATTGACAACCGTTCTGTTAGTTAGCTGCGTTTTGGATTTAGAAGCAGATATTTCCCTGTGCTTACTGCTGTTTCTTCCAAATGCCGGTAATGGGTTGAAAACGCCTGTTTTGGGACTCTGCAGAGAAAGTGTTTGCAGACTGCTGAATCCTCACACGGGTTTAACTCTGGAAGTTGAGTGCACACATTGACAACCGTTCTGTTAGATAGCTGCGTTTTGGATTTAGAAGCAGATATTTCCCTGTGCTTACCGCTGTTTCTTCCATATGCCGGTTATGGGCTGAAAACGCCTGTTTTGGGACTCTGCAGAGAAAGTGTTTGCAGACTGCTGAATCCACACACGGGTTTAACTCTGGAAGTTGAGTGCACACATTGACAACCGTTCTGTTAGATAGCTGCGTTTTGGATTTAGAAGCAGATATTTCCCTGTGCTTACTGCTGTTTCTTCCATATGCCGGTAATGGGCTGAAAACGCCTGTTTTGGGACTCTGCACAGAAAGTGTTTGCAGACTGCTGAATCCACACACGGGTTTAACTCTGGAAGTTGAGTGCACACATTGACAACCGTTCTGTTAGATAGCTGCGTTTTGGATTTAGAAGCTGATATTTCCCTGTGCTTACTGCTGTTTCTTCCATATGCCGGTAATGGGCTGAAAACGCCTGTTTTGGGACTCTGCACAGAAAGTGTTTGCAGACTGCTGAATCCACACACGGGTTTAACTCTGGAAGTTGAGTGCACACATTGACAACCGTTCTGTTTGATAGCTGCGTTTTGGATTTAGAAGCAGATATTTCCCTGTGCTTACTGCTGTTTCTTCCATATGCCGGTAATGGGCTGAAAACGCCTGTTTTGGGACTCTGCAGAGAAAGTGTTTGCAGACTGCTGAATCCACACACGGGTTTAACTCTGGAAGTTGAGTGCACACATTGACAACCGTTCTGTTAGATAGCTGCGTTTTGGATTTACCAGCAGATATTTCCCTGTGCTTACTGCTGTTTCTTCCATATGCCGGTAATGGGCTGAAAACGCCTGTTTTGGGACTCTGCAGAGAAAGTGTTTGCAGACTGCTGAATCCACCCACGGGTTTAACTCTGGAAGTTGAGTGCACACATTGACAACCGTTCTGTCAGATAGCTGCGTTTTGGATTTAGAAGCAGATATTTCCCTGTGCTTACTGCTGTTTCTTCCAAATGCCGGTAATGGGCTGAAAACGCCTGTTTTGGGACTCTGCAGAGAAAGTGTGTGCAGACTGCTGAATCCACACACGGGTTTAACTCTGGAAGTTGAGTGCACACATTGACAACCGTTCTGTTAGATAGCTGCGTTTTGGATTTAGAAGCAGATATTTACCTGTGCTTACTGCTGTTTCTTCCATATGCTGTATGGGGCTGAAAACGCCTGTTTTGGGACTCTGCAGAGAAAGTGTTTGCAGACTGCTGAATCCACACACGGTTTTAGCTCTGGAAGTTGAGTGCACACATTGACAACCGTTCTGTTAGATAGCTGCGTTTTGGATTTAGAAGCAGATATTTCCCTGTGCTTACTGCTGTTTCTTCCATATGCCAGTAATGGGCTGAAAACGCCTGTTTTGGGACTCTGCAGAGAAAGTGTTTGCAGACTGCTGAATCCACACACGGGTTTAACTCTGAAAGTTGAGTGCACACATTGACAACCGTTCTGTTAGATAGCTGCGTTTTGGATTTAGAAGCAGATATTTCTCTGTGCTTACTGCTGTTTCTTCCATATGCCGGTAATGGGCTGAAAACGCCTGTTTTGGGACTCTGCAGAGAAAGTGTTTGCAGACTGCTGAATCCACACACGGGTTTATCTCTGGAAGTTGAGTGCACACATTGACAACCGTTCTGTTGGATAGCTGCGTTTTGGATTTAGAAGCAGATATTTCCCTGTGCTTACTGCTGTTTCTTCCATATGCCGGTAATGGTCTGAAAATGCCTGTTTTGGGACTCTGCAGAGAAAGTGTTTGCAGACTGCTGAATCCACACACGGGTTTAACTCTGGAAGTTGAGTGCACACATTGACAACCGTTGTGTTAGATAGCTGCGTTTTGGATTTAGAAGCAGATATTTCCCTGTGCTTACTGCTGTTTCTTCCATATGCCGGTAATGGGCTGAAAACGCCTGTTTTGGGACTCTGCAGAGAAAGTGTTTGCAGACTGCTGAATCCACACACGGGTTTAACTCTGAAAGTTGAGTGCACACATTGTCAACCGTTCTGTTAGATAGCTGCGTTTTGGATTTAGAAGCAGATATTTCCCTGTGCTTACTGCTGTTTCTTCCAAATACCGGTAATGGGCTGAAAACGCCTGTTTTGGGACTCTGCACAGAAAGTGTTTGCAGACTGCTGAATCCACACACCGGTTAAACTCTGGAAGTTGAGTGCACACATTGACAACCGTTCTGTTAGATAGCTGCATTTTGGATTTAGAAGCAGATATTTCCCTGTGCTTACTGCTGTTTCTTCCATATGCCGGTAATGGGCTGAAAACGCCTGTTTTGGGACTCTGCACAGAAAGTGTTTTAAGACTGATGAATCCACACACGGGTTTAACTCTGGAAGTTGAGTGCACACATTGACAACCGTTCTGTTAGATAGCTCCGTTTTGGATTTAGAAGCAGATATTTCCCTGTTCTTACTGCTGTTTCTTCCATATGCCGGTAATGGGCTGAAAACGCCTGTTTTGGGACTCTGCAGAGAAAGTGTTTGCAGACTGCTGAATCCACACACGGGTTTAACTCTGGAAGTTGAGTGCACACATTGACAACCGTTCTGTTAGATAGCTGCGTTTTGGATTTAGAAGCAGATATTTCCCTGTGCTTACTGCTGTTTCTTCCATATGCCGGTAATGGGCTGAAAACGCCTGTTTTGGGACTCTGCAGAGAAAGTGTTTGCAGACTGCTGAATCCACACACGGGTTTAACTCTGGAAGTTGAGTGCACACATTGACAACCGTTCTGTTAGATAGCTGCGTTTTGGATTTACAAGCAGATATTTCCCTGTGCTTATTGCTGTTTCTTCCATATCCCGGTAATGGGCTGAAAACGCCTGTTTTGGGACTCTGCAGAGAAAGTGTTTGCAGACTGCTGAATCCACACACGGGTTTAACTCTGGAAGTTGAGTGCACACATTGACAACCGTTCTGTTAGATAGCTGCGTTTTGGATTTAGAAGCAGATATTTCCCTGTGCTTACTGCTGTTTCTTCCATATGCCAGTAATGGGCTGAAAACGCCTGTTTTGGGACTCTGCAGAGAAAGTGTTTGCAGACTGCTGAATCCACACACGGGTTTAACTCTGGAAGTTGAGTGCACACATTGACAACCGTTCTGTTAGATAGCTGCGTTTTGGATTTAGAAGCAGATATTTCCCTGTGCTTACTGCTGTTTCTTCCATATGCCGGTAATGGGCTGAAAACGCCTGTTTTGGGACTCTGCAGAGAAAGTGTTTGCAGACTGCTGAATCCACACACGGGTTTATCTCTGGAAGTTGAGTGCACACATTGACAACCGTTCTGTTAGATAGCTGCGTTTTGGATTTAGAAGCAGATATTTCCCTGTGCTTACTGCTGTTTCTTCCATATGCCGGTAATGGGCTGAAAACGCCTGTTTTGGGACTCTGCAGAGAAAGTGTTTGCAGACTGCTGAATCCACACACGGGTTTAACTCTGAAAGTTGAGTGCACACATTGTCAACTGTTCTGTTAGATAGCTGCGTTTTGGATTTAGAAGCAGATATTTCCCTGTGCTTACTGCTGTTTCTTCCAAATACCGGTAATGGGTTGAAAACGCCTGTTTTGGGACTCTGCACAGAAAGTGTTTGCAGACTGCTGAATCCACACACCGGTTAAACTCTGGAAGTTGAGTGCACACATTGACAACCGTTCTGTTAGATAGCTGCATTTTGGATTTAGAAGCAGATATTTCCCTGTGCTTACTGCTGTTTCTTCCATATGCCGGTAATGGGCTGAAAACGCCTGTTTTGGGACTCTGCACAGAAAGTGTTTTAAGACTGCTAAATCCACACACGGGTTTAACTCTGGAAGTTGAGTGCACACATTGACAACCGTTCTGTTAGATAGCTGCGTTTTGGATTTAGAAGCAGATATTTCCCTGTTCTTACTGCTGTTTCTTCCATATGCCGGTAATGGGCTGAAAACGCCTGTTTTGGGACTCTGCAGAGAAAGTGTTTGCAGACTGCTGAATCCACACACGGGTTTAACTCTGGAAGTTGAGTGCACACATTGACAACCGTTCTGTTAGATAGCTGCGTTTTGGATTTAGAAGCAGATATTTCCCTGTGCTTACTGCTGTTTCTTTCATATGCCGGTAATGGGCTGAAAACGCCTGTTTTGGGACTCTGCACAGAAAGTGTTTGCAGACTGCTGAATCCACACACGGGTTTAACTCTGGAAGTTGAGTGCACACATTGACAACCGTTCTGTTAGATAGCTGCGTTTTGGATTTAGAAGCAGATATTTCCCTGTGCTTACTGCTGTTTCTTCCAAATGCCGGTAATGGGCTGAAAACGCCTGTTTTGGGACTCTGCAGAGAAAGTTTGTGCAGACTGCTGAATCCACACACGGGTTTAACTCTGGAAGTTGAGTGCACACATTGACAACCGTTCTGTTAGATAGCTGCGTTTTGGATTTAGAAGCAGATATTTACCTGTGCTTACTGCTGTTTCTTCCAAATGCCGGTAATGGGCTGAAAACGCCTGTTTTGGGACTCTGCAGAGAAAGTGTTTGCAGACTGCTGAATCCACACACCGGTTAAACTCTGGAAGTTGAGTGCACACATTGACAACCGTTCTGTTAGATAGCTGCGTTTTGGATTTAGAAGCAGATATTTCCCTGTGCTTACTGCTGTTTCTTCCATATGCCGGTAATGGGCTGAAAACGCCTGTTTTGGGACTCTGCACAGAAAGTGTTTTAAGACTGCTGAATCCACACACGGGTTTAACTCTGGAAGTTGAGTGCACACATTGACAACCGTTCTGTTAGATAGCTGCGTTTTGGATTTAGAAGCAGATATTTCCCTGTGCTTACTGCTGTTTCTTCCATATGCCGGTAATGGGCTGAAAACGCCTGTTTTGGGACTCTGCACAGAAAGTGTTTTAAGACTGCTGAATCCACACACGGGTTTAACTCTGGAAGTTGAGTGCACACATTGACAACCGTTCTGTTAGATAGCTCCGTTTTGGATTTAGAAGCAGATATTTCCCTGTTCTTACTGCTGTTTCTTCCATATGCCGGTAATGGGCTGAAAACGCCTGTTTTGGGACTCTGCAGAGAAAGTGTTTGCAGACTGCTGAATCCACACACGGGTTTAACTCTGGAAGTTGAGTGCACACATTGACAACCGTTCTGTTAGATAGCTGCGTTTTGGATTTAGAAGCAGATATTTCCCTGTGCTTACTGCTGTTTCTTCCATATGCCGGTAATGGGCTGAAAACGCCTGTTTTGGGACTCTGCAGAGAAAGTGTTTGCAGACTGCTGAATCCACACACGGGTTTAACTCTGGAAGTTGAGTGCACACATTGACAACCGTTCTGTTAGATAGCTGCGTTTTGGATTTACCAGCAGATATTTCCCTGTGCTTATTGCTGTTTCTTCCATATCCCGGTAATGGGCTGAAAACGCCTGTTTTGGGACTCTGCAGAGAAAGTGTTTGCAGACTGCTGAATCCACACACGGGTTTAACTCTGGAAGTTGAGTGCACACATTGACAACCGTTCTGTTAGATAGCTGCGTTTTGGATTTAGAAGCAGATATTTCCCTGTGCTTACTGCTGTTTCTTCCATATGCCAGTAATGGGCTGAAAACGCCTGTTTTGGGACTCTGCAGAGAAAGTGTTTGCAGACTGCTGAATCCACACACGGGTTTAACTCTGGAAGTTGAGTGCACACATTGACAACCGTTCTGTTAGATAGCTGCGTTTTGGATTTAGAAGCAGATATTTCCCTGTGCTTACTGCTGTTTCTTCCATATGCCGGTAATGGGCTGAAAACGCCTGTTTTGGGACTCTGCAGAGAAAGTGTTTGCAGACTGCTGAATCCACACACGGGTTTATCTCTGGAAGTTGAGTGCACACATTGACAACCGTTCTGTTAGATAGCTGCGTTTTGGATTTAGAAGCAGATATTTCCCTGTGCTTACTGCTGTTTCTTCCATATGCCGGTAATGGGCTGAAAACGCCTGTTTTGGGACTCTGCAGAGAAAGTTTTTGCAGACTGCTGAATCCACACACGGGTTTAACTCTGAAAGTTGAGTGCACACATTGTCAACTGTTCTGTTAGATAGCTGCGTTTTGGATTTAGAAGCAGATATTTCCCTGTGCTTACTGCTGTTTCTTCCAAATACCGGTAATGGGTTGAAAACGCCTGTTTTGGGACTCTGCACAGAAAGTGTTTGCAGACTGCTGAATCCACACACCGGTTAAACTCTGGAAGTTGAGTGCACACATTGACAACCGTTCTGTTAGATAGCTGCATTTTGGATTTAGAAGCAGATATTTCCCTGTGCTTACTGCTGTTTCTTCCATATGCCGGTAATGGGCTGAAAACGCCTGTTTTGGGACTCTGCACAGAAAGTGTTTTAAGACTGCTAAATCCACACACGGGTTTAACTCTGGAAGTTGAGTGCACACATTGACAACCGTTCTGTTAGATAGCTGCGTTTTGGATTTAGAAGCAGATATTTCCCTGTTCTTACTGCTGTTTCTTCCATATGCCGGTAATGGGCTGAAAACGCCTGTTTTGGGACTCTGCAGAGAAAGTGTTTGCAGACTGCTGAATCCACACACGGGTTTAACTCTGGAAGTTGAGTGCACACATTGACAACCGTTCTGTTAGATAGCTGCGTTTTGGATTTAGAAGCAGATATTTCCCTGTGCTTACTGCTGTTTCTTTCATATGCCGGTAATGGGCTGAAAACGCCTGTTTTGGGACTCTGCACAGAAAGTGTTTGCAGACTGCTGAATCCACACACGGGTTTAACTCTGGAAGTTGAGTGCACACATTGACAACCGTTCTGTTAGATAGCTGCGTTTTGGATTTAGAAGCAGATATTTCACTGTGCTTACTGCTGTTTCTTCCAAATGCCGGTAATGGGCTGAAAACGCCTGTTTTGGGACTCTGCAGAGAAAGTTTGTGCAGACTGCTGAATCCACACACGGGTTTAACTCTGGAAGTTGAGTGCACACATTGACAACCGTTCTGTTAGATAGCTGCGTTTTGGATTTAGAAGCAGATATTTACCTGTGCTTACTGCTGTTTCTTCCAAATGCCGGTAATGGGCGGAAAACGCCTGTTTTGGGACTCTGCAGAGAAAGTGTTTGCAGACTGCTGAATCCACACACCGGTTAAACTCTGGAAGTTGAGTGCACACATTGACAACCGTTCTGTTAGATAGCTGCGTTTTGGATTTAGAAGCAGATATTTCCCTGTGCTTACTGCTGTTTCTTCCATATGCCGGTAATGGGCTGAAAACGCCTGTTTTGGGACTCTGCACAGAAAGTGTTTTAAGACTGCTGAATCCACACACGGGTTTAACTCTGGAAGTTGAGTGCACACATTGACAACCGTTCTGTTAGATAGCTGCGTTTTGGATTTAGAAGCAGATATTTCCCTGTGCTTACTGCTGTTTCTTCCATATGCCGGTAATGGGCTGAAAACGCCTGTTTTGGGACTCTGCAGAGAAAGTGTTTGCAGACTGCTGAATCCACACACGGGTTTAACTCTGGAAGTTGAGTGCACACATTGACAACCGTTCTGTTAGATAGCTGCGTTTTGGATTTAGAAGCAGATATTTCCCTGTGCTTACTGCTGTTTCTTCCAAATGCCGGTAATGGGCTGAAAACGCCTGTTTTGGGACTCTGCAGAGAAAGTGTTTGCAGACTGCTGAATCCTCACACGGGTTTAACTCTGGAAGTTGAGTGCACACATTGACAACCGTTCTGCTAGATAGCTGCGTTTTGGATTTAGAAGCAGATATTTCCCTGTGCTTACTGCTGTTTCTTCCATATGCCGGTTATGGGCTGAAAACGCCTGTTTTGGGACTCTGCAGAGAAAGTGTTTGCAGACTGCTGAATCCACACACGGGTTTAACTCTGGAAGTTGAGTGCACACATTGACAACCGTTCTGTTAGATAGCTGCGTTTTGGATTTAGAAGCAGATATTTCCCTGTGCTTACTGCTGTTTCTTCCATATGCCGGTAATGGGCTGAAAACGCCTGTTTTGGGACTCTGCAGAGAAAGTGTTTGCAGACTGCTGAATCCACACACCGGTTAAACTCTGGAAGTTGAGTGCACACATTGACAACCGTTCTGTTAGATAGCTGCGTTTTGGATTTAGAAGCAGATATTTCCCTGTGCTTATTGCTGTTTCTTCCATATGCCGGTAATGGGCTGAAAACGCCTGTTTTGGGACTCTGCACAGAAAGGGTTTTAAGACTGCTGAATCCACACACGGGTTTAACTCTGGAAGTTGAGTGCACACATTGACAACCGTTCTGTTAGATAGCTGCGTTTTGAATTTAGAAGCAGATATTTCCCTGCGCTTACTGCTGTTTCTTCCATATGCCGGTAATGGGCTGAAAACGCCTGTTTTGGGACTCTGCAGAGAAAGTGTTTGCAGACTGCTGAATCCACACACGGGTTTAACTCTGGAAGTTGAGTGCACACATTGACAACCGTTCTGTTAGATAGCTGCGTTTTGGATTTACAAGCAGATATTTCCCTGTGCTTACTGCTGTTTCTTCCATATGCCGGTAATGGGCTGAAAACGCCTGCTTTGGGACTCTGCAGAGAAAGTGTTTGCAGACTGCTGAATCCACACATGGGTTTAACTCTGGAAGTTGAGTGCACACATTGACAACCGTTCTGTTAGATAGCTGCGTTTTGGATTTAGAAGCAGATATTTCCCTGTGCTTACTGCTGTTTCTTCCATATGCCGGTAATGGGCTGTAAACGCCTGTTTTGGGACTCTGCAGAGAAAGTGTTTGCAGACTGCTGAATCCACACACGGGTTTAACTCTGGAAGTTGAGTGCACACATTGACAACCCTTCTGTTAGATAGCTGCGTTTTGGATTTAGAAGCAGATATTTCCCTGTGCTTACTGCTGTTTCTTCCATATGCCGGTAATGGGCTGAAAACGCCTGTTTTGGGACTCTGCACAGAAAGTGTTTGCAGACTGCTGAATCCACACACGGGTTTACCTCTGGAAGTTGAGTGAACACATTGACAACCGTTCTGTTAGATAGCTGCGTTTTAGATTTAGAAGCTGATATTTTCCTGTGCTTACTGCTGTTTCTTCCATATGCCGGTAATGGGCTGAAAACGCCTGTTTTGGGACTCTGCAGAGAAAGTGTTTGCAGACTGCTGAATCCACCCATGGGTTTAACTCTGGAAGTTGAGTGCACACATTGACAACCGTTCTGTTAGATAGCTGCGTTTTGGATTTAGAAGCAGATATTTCCCTGTGCTTACTGCTGTTTCTTCCAAATGCCGGTAATGGGCTGAAAACGCCTGTTTTGGGACTCTGCAGAGAAAGTGTTTGCAGACTGCTGAATCCACACACGGGTTTAACTCTGGAAGTTGAGTGCACACATTGACAACCGTTCTGTTAGATAGCTGCGTTTTGGATTTACAAGCAGACATTTCCCTGTGCTTATTGCTGTTTCTTCCATATGCCGGTAATGGGCTGAAAACGCCTGTTTTGGGACTCTGCAGAGAAAGTGTTTGCAGACTGCTGAATCCACACACGGGTTTAACTCTGGAAATTGAGTGCACACATTGACAACCTTTCTGTTAGATAACTGCGTTTTGGATTTACAAGCAGATATTTCCCTGTGCTTACTGCTGTTTCTTCCAAATGCCGGTAATGGGCTGAAAACGCCTGTTTTGGGACTCTGCAGAGAAAGTGTTTGCAGACTGTTGAATCCACACACGGGTTTAACTCTGGAAGTTGAGTGCACACATTGACAACCGTTCTGTTAGATAGCTGCGTTTTGGATTAAGAAGCAGATATTTCCCTGTGCTTACTGCTGTTTCTTCCATATGCCGGTAATGGGCTGAAAACGCCTGTTTTGGGACTCTGCACAGAAAGTGTTTGCAGACTGCTGAATCCACACACGGGTTTACCTCTGGAAGTTGAGTGAACACATTGACAACCGTTCTGTTAGATAGCTGCGTTTTGGATTTAGAAGCTGATATTTCCCTGTGCTTACTGCTGTTTCTTCCATATGCCGGTAATGGGCTGAAAACGCCTGTTTTGGGACTCTGCAGAGAAAGTGTTTGCAGACTGCTGAATCCACACACGGGTTTAACTCTGGAAGTTGAGTGCACACATTGACAACCGTTCTGTTAGATAGCTGCGTTTTGGATTTAGAAGCAGATATTTCCCTGTGCTTACTGCTCTTTCTTCCATATGCCGGTAATGGGCTGAAAACGCCTGTTTTGGGACTCTGCAGAGAAAGTGTTTGCAGACTGCTGAATCCACACACGGGTTTAACTCTGGAAGTTGAGTGAACACATTGACAACCGTTCTGTTAGATAGCTGCGTTTTGGATTTACAAGCTGATATTTCCCTGTGCTTACTGCTGTTTCTTCCATATCCCGGTAATGGGCTGAAAACTCCTGTTTTGGGACTCTGCAGAGAAAGAGTTTGCAGACTGCTGAATCCACACACGGGTTTAACTCTGGAAGTTGAGTGCACACATTGACAACCGTTCTGTTAGATAGCTGCGTTTTGGATTTACAAGCAGATATTTCCCTGTGCTTACTGCTGTTTCTTCCAAATGCCGGTAATGGGCTGAAAACGCCTGTTTTGGGACTCTGCAGAGAAAGTGTTTGCAGACTGCTGAATCCACACACGGGTTTAACTCTGGAAGTTGAGTGCACACATTGACAACCGTTCTGTAAGATAGCTGCGTTTTGGATTTACAAGCAGATATTTCCCTGTGCTTACTGCTGTTTCTTCCATATGCCGGTAATGGGCTGAAAACGCCTGTTTTGGGACTCTGCAGAGAAAGTGTTTGCAGACTGCTGAATCCACACACGGGTTTAACTCTGGAAGTTGAGTGAACACATTGACAACCGTTCTGTTAGTTAGCTGCGTTTTGGATTTAGAAGCAGATATTTCCCTGTGCTTACTGCTGTTTCTTCCAAATGCCGGTAATGGGTTGAAAACGCCTGTTTTGGGACTCTGCAGAGAAAGTGTTTGCAGACTGCTGAATCCTCACACGGGTTTAACTCTGGAAGTTGAGTGCACACATTGACAACCGTTCTGTTAGATAGCTGCGTTTTGGATTTAGAAGCAGATATTTCCCTGTGCTTACCGCTGTTTCTTCCATATGCCGGTTATGGGCTGAAAACGCCTGTTTTGGGACTCTGCAGAGAAAGTGTTTGCAGACTGCTGAATCCACACACGGGTTTAACTCTGGAAGTTGAGTGCACACATTGACAACCGTTCTGTTAGATAGCTGCGTTTTGGATTTAGAAGCAGATATTTCCCTGTGCTTACTGCTGTTTCTTCCATATGCCGGTAATGGGCTGAAAACGCCTGTTTTGGGACTCTGCACAGAAAGTGTTTGCAGACTGCTGAATCCACACACGGGTTTAACTCTGGAAGTTGAGTGCACACATTGACAACCGTTCTGTTAGATAGCTGCGTTTTGGATTTAGAAGCTGATATTTCCCTGTGCTTACTGCTGTTTCTTCCATATGCCGGTAATGGGCTGAAAACGCCTGTTTTGGGACTCTGCACAGAAAGTGTTTGCAGACTGCTGAATCCACACACGGGTTTAACTCTGGAAGTTGAGTGCACACATTGACAACCGTTCTGTTTGATAGCTGCGTTTTGGATTTAGAAGCAGATATTTCCCTGTGCTTACTGCTGTTTCTTCCATATGCCGGTAATGGGCTGAAAACGCCTGTTTTGGGACTCTGCAGAGAAAGTGTTTGCAGACTGCTGAATCCACACACGGGTTTAACTCTGGAAGTTGAGTGCACACATTGACAACCGTTCTGTTAGATAGCTGCGTTTTGGATTTACCAGCAGATATTTCCCTGTGCTTACTGCTGTTTCTTCCATATGCCGGTAATGGGCTGAAAACGCCTGTTTTGGGACTCTGCAGAGAAAGTGTTTGCAGACTGCTGAATCCACCCACGGGTTTAACTCTGGAAGTTGAGTGCACACATTGACAACCGTTCTGTCAGATAGCTGCGTTTTGGATTTAGAAGCAGATATTTCCCTGTGCTTACTGATGTTTCTTCCAAATGCCGGTAATGGGCTGAAAACGCCTGTTTTGGGACTCTGCAGAGAAAGTGTGTGCAGACTGCTGAATCCACACACGGGTTTAACTCTGGAAGTTGAGTGCACACATTGACAACCGTTCTGTTAGATAGCTGCGTTTTGGATTTAGAAGCAGATATTTACCTGTGCTTACTGCTGTTTCTTCCATATGCTGGTATGGGGCTGAAAACGCCTGTTTTGGGACTCTGCAGAGAAAGTGTTTGCAGACTGCTGAATCCACACACGGTTTTAGCTCTGGAAGTTGAGTGCACACATTGACAACCGTTCTGTTAGATAGCTGCGTTTTGGATTTAGAAGCAGATATTTCCCTGTGCTTACTGCTGTTTCTTCCATATGCCAGTAATGGGCTGAAAACGCCTGTTTTGGGACTCTGCAGAGAAAGTGTTTGCAGACTGCTGAATCCACACACGGGTTTAACTCTGAAAGTTGAGTGCACACATTGACAACCGTTCTGTTAGATAGCTGCGTTTTGGATTTAGAAGCAGATATTTCCCTGTGCTTACTGCTGTTTCTTCCATATGCCGGTAATGGGCTGAAAACGCCTGTTTTGGGACTCTGCAGAGAAAGTGTTTGCAGACTGCTGAATCCACACACGGGTTTATCTCTGGAAGTTGAGTGCACACATTGACAACCGTTCTGTTGGATAGCTGCGTTTTGGATTTAGAAGCAGATATTTCCCTGTGCTTACTGCTGTTTCTTCCATATGCCGGTAATGGTCTGAAAATGCCTGTTTTGGGACTCTGCAGAGAAAGTGTTTGCAGACTGCTGAATCCACACACGGGTTTAACTCTGGAAGTTGAGTGCACACATTGACAACCGTTGTGTTAGATAGCTGCGTTTTGGATTTAGAAGCAGATATTTCCCTGTGCTTACTGCTGTTTCTTCCATATGCCGGTAATGGGCTGAAAACGCCTGTTTTGGGACTCTGCAGAGAAAGTGTTTGCAGACTGCTGAATCCACACACGGGTTTAACTCTGAAAGTTGAGTGCACACATTGTCAACCGTTCTGTTAGATAGCTGCGTTTTGGATTTAGAAGCAGATATTTCCCTGTGCTTACTGCTGTTTCTTCCAAATACCGGTAATGGGCTGAAAACGCCTGTTTTGGGACTCTGCACAGAAAGTGTTTGCAGACTGCTGAATCCACACACCGGTTAAACTCTGGAAGTTGAGTGCACACATTGACAACCGTTCTGTTAGATAGCTGCATTTTGGATTTAGAAGCAGATATTTCCCTGTGCTTACTGCTGTTTCTTCCATATGCCGGTAATGGGCTGAAAACGCCTGTTTTGGGACTCTGCACAGAAAGTGTTTTAAGACTGCTGAATCCACACACGGGTTTAACTCTGGAAGTTGAGTGCACACATTGACAACCGTTCTGTTAGATAGCTCCGTTTTGGATTTAGAAGCAGATATTTCCCTGTTCTTACTGCTGTTTCTTCCATATGCCGGTAATGGGCTGAAAACGCCTGTTTTGGGACTCTGCAGAGAAAGTGTTTGCAGACTGCTGAATCCACACACGGGTTTAACTCTGGAAGTTGAGTGCACACATTGACAACCGTTCTGTTAGATAGCTGCGTTTTGGATTTAGAAGCAGATATTTCCCTGTGCTTACTGCTGTTTCTTCCATATGCCGGTAATGGGCTGAAAACGCCTGTTTTGGGACTCTGCAGAGAAAGTGTTTGCAGACTGCTGAATCCACACACGGGTTTAACTCTGGAAGTTGAGTGCACACATTGACAACCGTTCTGTTAGATAGCTGCGTTTTGGATTTACAAGCAGATATTTCCCTGTGCTTATTGCTGTTTCTTCCATATCCCGGTAATGGGCTGAAAACGCCTGTTTTGGGACTCTGCAGAGAAAGTGTTTGCAGACTGCTGAATCCACACACGGGTTTAACTCTGGAAGTTGAGTGCACACATTGACAACCGTTCTGTTAGATAGCTGCGTTTTGGATTTAGAAGCAGATATTTCCCTGTGCTTACTGCTGTTTCTTCCATATGCCAGTAATGGGCTGAAAACGCCTGTTTTGGGACTCTGCAGAGAAAGTGTTTGCAGACTGCTGAATCCACACACGGGTTTAACTCTGGAAGTTGAGTGCACACATTGACAACCGTTCTGTTAGATAGCTGCGTTTTGGATTTAGAAGCAGATATTTCCCTGTGCTTACTGCTGTTTCTTCCATATGCCGGTAATGGGCTGAAAACGCCTGTTTTGGGACTCTGCAGAGAAAGTGTTTGCAGACTGCTGAATCCACACACGGGTTTATCTCTGGAAGTTGAGTGCACACATTGACAACCGTTCTGTTAGATAGCTGCGTTTTGGATTTAGAAGCAGATATTTCCCTGTGCTTACTGCTGTTTCTTCCATATGCCGGTAATGGGCTGAAAACGCCTGTTTTGGGACTCTGCAGAGAAAGTGTTTGCAGACTGCTGAATCCACACACGGGTTTAACTCTGAAAGTTGAGTGCACACATTGTCAACTGTTCTGTTAGATAGCTGCGTTTTGGATTTAGAAGCAGATATTTCCCTGTGCTTACTGCTGTTTCTTCCAAATACCGGTAATGGGTTGAAAACGCCTGTTTTGGGACTCTGCACAGAAAGTGTTTGCAGACTGCTGAATCCACACACCGGTTAAACTCTGGAAGTTGAGTGCACACATTGACAACCGTTCTGTTAGATAGCTGCATTTTGGATTTAGAAGCAGATATTTCCCTGTGCTTACTGCTGTTTCTTCCATATGCCGGTAATGGGCTGAAAACGCCTGTTTTGGGACTCTGCACAGAAAGTGTTTTAAGACTGCTAAATCCACACACGGGTTTAACTCTGGAAGTTGAGTGCACACATTGACAACCGTTCTGTTAGATAGCTGCGTTTTGGATTTAGAAGCAGATATTTCCCTGTTCTTACTGCTGTTTCTTCCATATGCCGGTAATGGGCTGAAAACGCCTGTTTTGGGACTCTGCAGAGAAAGTGTTTGCAGACTGCTGAATCCACACACGGGTTTAACTCTGGAAGTTGAGTGCACACATTGACAACCGTTCTGTTAGATAGCTGCGTTTTGGATTTAGAAGCAGATATTTCCCTGTGCTTACTGCTGTTTCTTTCATATGCCGGTAATGGGCTGAAAACGCCTGTTTTGGGACTCTGCACAGAAAGTGTTTGCAGACTGCTGAATCCACACACGGGTTTAACTCTGGAAGTTGAGTGCACACATTGACAACCGTTCTGTTAGATAGCTGCGTTTTGGATTTAGAAGCAGATATTTCCCTGTGCTTACTGTTGTTTCTTCCAAATGCCGGTAATGGGCTGAAAACGCCTGTTTTGGGACTCTGCAGAGAAAGTTTGTGCAGACTGCTGAATCCACACACGGGTTTAACTCTGGAAGTTGAGTGCACACATTGACAACCGTTCTGTTAGATAGCTGCGTTTTGGATTTAGAAGCAGATATTTACCTGTGCTTACTGCTGTTTCTTCCAAATGCCGGTAATGGGC
Source organism: Aotus nancymaae (assembly GCF_030222135.1). Classification (NCBI taxonomy): domain Eukaryota; kingdom Metazoa; phylum Chordata; class Mammalia; order Primates; family Aotidae; genus Aotus; species Aotus nancymaae. The sequence goes on from NW_026988873.1 coordinate 64,894, forward strand.
TGAAAACGCCTGTTTTGGGACTCTGCAGAGAAAGTGTTTGCAGACTGCTGAATCCACACACCGGTTAAACTCTGGAAGTTGAGTGCACACATTGACAACCGTTCTGTTAGATAGCTGCGTTTTGGATTTAGAAGCAGATATTTCCCTGTGCTTACTGCTGTTTCTTCCATATGCCGGTAATGGGCTGAAAACGCCTGTTTTGGGACTCTGCACAGAAAGTGTTTTAAGACTGCTGAATCCACACACGGGTTTAACTCTGGAAGTTGAGTGCACACATTGACAACCGTTCTGTTAGATAGCTGCGTTTTGGATTTAGAAGCAGATATTTCCCTGTGCTTACTGCTGTTTCTTCCATATGCCGGTAATGGGCTGAAAACGCCTGTTTTGGGACTCTGCAGAGAAAGTGTTTGCAGACTGCTGAATCCACACACGGGTTTAACTCTGGAAGTTGAGTGCACACATTGACAACCGTTCTGTTAGATAGCTGCGTTTTGGATTTAGAAGCAGATATTTCCCTGTGCTTACTGCTGTTTCTTCCAAATGCCGGTAATGGGCTGAAAACGCCTGTTTTGGGACTCTGCACAGAAAGTGTTTGCAGACTGCTGAATCCACACACGGGTTTACCTCTGGAAGTTGAGTGAACACATTGACAACCGTTCTGTTAGATAGCTGCGTTTTAGATTTAGAAGCTGATATTTTCCTGTGCTTACTGCTGTTTCTTCCATATGCCGGTAATGGGCTGAAAACGCCTGTTTTGGGACTCTGCAGAGAAAGTGTTTGCAGACTGCTGAATCCACCCATGGGTTTAACTCTGGAAGTTGAGTGCACACATTGACAACCGTTCTGTTAGATAGCTGCGTTTTGGATTTAGAAGCAGATATTTCCCTGTGCTTACTGCTGTTTCTTCCAAATGCCGGTAATGGGCTGAAAACGCCTGTTTTGGGACTCTGCAGAGAAAGTGTTTGCAGACTGCCGAATCCACACACGGGTTTAACTCTGGAAGTTGAGTGCACACATTGACAACCGTTCTGTTAGATAGCTGCGTTTTGGATTTACAAGCAGACATTTCCCTGTGCTTATTGCTGTTTCTTCCATATGCCGGTAATGGGCTGAAAACGCCTGTTTTGGGACTCTGCAGAGAAAGTGTTTGCAGACTGCTGAATCCACACACGGGTTTAACTCTGGAAATTGAGTGCACACATTGACAACCGTTCTGTTAGATAACTGCGTTTTGGATTTACAAGCAGATATTTCCCTGGGCTTACTGCTGTTTCTTCCAAATGCCGGTAATGGGCTGAAAACGCCTGTTTTGGGACTCTGCAGAGAAAGTGTTTGCAGACTGTTGAATCCACACACGGGTTTAACTCTGGAAGTTGAGTGCACACATTGACAACCGTTCTGTTAGATAGCTGCGTTTTGGATTAAGAAGCAGATATTTCCCTGTGCTTACTGCTGTTTCTTCCATATGCCGGTAATGGGCTGAAAACGCCTGTTTTGGGACTCTGCACAGAAAGTGTTTGCAGACTGCTGAATCCACACACGGGTTTAACTCTGGAAGTTGAGTGCACACATTGACAACCGTTCTGTTAGATAGCTGCGTTTTGGATTTAGAAGCAGATATTTCCCTGTGCTTACTGCTGTTTCTTTCATATGCCGGTAATGGGCTGAAAACGCCTGTTTTGGGACTCTGCACAGAAAGTGTTTGCAGACTGCTGAATCCACACACGGGTTTAACTCTGGAAGTTGAGTGCACACATTGACAACCGTTCTGTTAGATAGCTGCGTTTTGGATTTAGAAGCAGATATTTCCCTGTGCTTACTGCTGTTTCTTCCAAATGCCGGTAATGGGCTGAAAACGCCTGTTTTGGGACTCTGCAGAGAAAGTGTTTGCAGACTGCTGAATCCTCACACGGGTTTAACTCTGGAAGTTGAGTGCACACATTGACAACCGTTCTGCTAGATAGCTGCGTTTTGGATTTAGAAGCAGATATTTCCCTGTGCTTACTGCTGTTTCTTCCATATGCCGGTTATGGGCTGAAAACGCCTGTTTTGGGACTCTGCAGAGAAAGTGTTTGCAGACTGCTGAATCCACACACGGGTTTAACTCTGGAAGTTGAGTGCACACATTGACAACCGTTCTGTTAGATAGCTGCGTTTTGGATTTAGAAGCAGATATTTCCCTGTGCTTACTGCTGTTTCTTCCATATGCCGGTAATGGGCTGAAAACGCCTGTTTTGGGACTCTGCAGAGAAAGTGTTTGCAGACTGCTGAATCCACACACGGGTTTAACTCTGGAAGTTGAGTGCACACATTGTCAACCGTTCTGTTAGATAGCTGTGTTTTGGATTTAGAAGCAGATATTTCCCTGTGCTTACTGCTGTTTCTTCCAAATGCCGGTAATGGGCTGGAAACGCCTGTTTGGGGACTCTGCACAGAAAGTGTTTGCAGACTGCTGAATCCACACACCGGTTAAACTCTGGAAGTTGAGTGCACACATTGACAACCGTTCTGTTAGATAGCTGCGTTTTGGATTTAGAAGCAGATATTTCCCTGTGCTTACTGCTGTTTCTTCATATGCCGGTAATGGGCTGAAAACGCCTGTTTTGGGACTCTGCACAGAAAGTGCTTTAAGACTGCTGAATCCACACACGGGTTTAACTCTGGAAGTTGAGTGCACACATTGACAACCGTTCTGTTAGATAGCTGCGTTTTGGATTTTGAAGCAGATATTTCCCTGTGCTTACTGCTGTTTCTTCCATATGCCGGTAATGGGCTGAAAACGCCTGTTTTCGGACTCTGCAGAGAAAGTGTTTGCAGACTGCTGAATCCACACACGGGTTTAACTCTGGAAGTTGAGTGCACACATTGACAACCGTTCTGTTAGATAGCTGCGTTTTGGATTTAGAAGGAGATATTTCCCTTTGCTTACTGCTGTTTCTTCCATATGCCGGTAATGGGCTGAAAACGCCTGTTTTGGGACTCTGCAGAGAAAGTGTTTGCAGACTGCTGAATCCACACACGGGTTTAACTCTGGAAGTTGAGTGCACACATTGACAACCGTTCTGTTAGAATGCTGCGTTTTGGATTTACAAGCAGATATTTCCCTGTGCTTATTGCTGTTTCTTCCATATGCCGGTAATGGGCTGAAAACGCCTGTTTTGGGACTCTGCAGAGAAAGTGTTTGCAGACTGCTGAATCCACACACGGCTTTAACTCTGGAAGTTGAGTGCACACATTGACAACCGTTCTGTTAGATAGCTGCGTTTTGGATTTACAAGCAGATATATCCCTGTGCTTACTGCTGTTTCTTCCAAATGCCGGTAATGGGCTGAAAACGCCTGTTTTGGGACTCTGCAGAGAAAGTGTTTGCAGACTGTTGAATCCACACACGGGTTTAACTCTGGAAGTTGAGTGCACACATTGACAACCGTTCTGTTAGATAGCTGCGTTTTGGATTAAGAAGCAGATATTTCCCTGTGCTTACTGCTGTTTCTTCCATATGCCGGTAATGGGCTGAAAACGCCTGTTTTGGGACTCTGCACAGAAAGTGTTTGCAGACTGCTGAATCCACACACGGCTTTAACTCTGGAAGTTGAGTGCACACATTGACAACCGTTCTGTTAGATAGCTGCGTTTTGGATTTACAAGCAGATATTTCCCTGTGCTTACTGCTGTTTCTTCCAAATGCCGGTAATGGGCTGAAAACGCCTGTTTTGGGACTCTGCAGAGAAAGTGTTTGCAGACTGTTGAATCCACACACGGGTTTAACTCTGGAAGTTGAGTGCACACATTGACAACCGTTCTGTTAGATAGCTGCGTTTTGGATTAAGAAGCAGATATTTCCCTGTGCTTACTGCTGTTTCTTCCATATGCCGGTAATGGGCTGAAAACGCCTGTTTTGGGACTCTGCACAGAAAGTGTTTGCAGACTGCTGAATCCACACACGGGTTTAACTCTGGAAGTTGAGTGCACACATTGACAACCGTTCTGTTAGATAGCTGCGTTTTGGATTTAGAAGCAGATATTTCCCTGTGCTTACTGCTGTTTCTTTCATATGCCGGTAATGGGCTGAAAACGCCTGTTTTGGGACTCTGCACAGAAAGTGTTTGCAGACTGCTGAATCCACACACGGGTTTAACTCTGGAAGTTGAGTGCACACATTGACAACCGTTCTGTTAGATAGCTGCGTTTTGGATTTAGAAGCAGATATTTCCCTGTGCTTACTGCTGTTTCTTCCAAATGCCGGTAATGGGCTGAAAACGCCTGTTTTGGGACTCTGCAGAGAAAGTTTGTGCAGACTGCTGAATCCACACACGGGTTTAACTCTGGAAGTTGAGTGCACACATTGACAACCGTTCTGTTAGATAGCTGCGTTTTGGATTTAGAAGCAGATATTTACCTGTGCTTACTGCTGTTTCTTCCATATGCCGGTAATGGGCTGAAAACGCCTGTTTTGGGACTCTGCACAGAAAGTGTTTTAAGACTGCTGAATCCACACACGGGTTTAACTCTGGAAGTTGAGTGCACACATTGACAACCGTTCTGTTAGATAGCTGCGTTTTGGATTTAGAAGCAGATATTTCCCTGTGCTTACTGCTGTTTCTTCCATATGCCGGTAATGGGCTGAAAACGCCTGTTTTGGGACTCTGCAGAGAAAGTGTTTGCAGACTGCTGAATCCACACACGGGTTTAACTCTGGAAGTTGAGTGCACACATTGACAACCGTTCTGTTAGATAGCTGCGTTTTGGATTTAGAAGCAGATATTTCCCTGTGCTTACTGCTGTTTCTTCCAAATGCCGGTAATGGGCTGAAAACGCCTGTTTTGGGACTCTGCAGAGAAAGTGTTTGCAGACTGCTGAATCCTCACACGGGTTTAACTCTGGAAGTTGAGTGCACACATTGACAACCGTTCTGCTAGATAGCTGCGTTTTGGATTTAGAAGCAGATATTTCCCTGTGCTTACTGCTGTTTCTTCCATATGCCAGTTATGGGCTGAAAACGCCTGTTTTGGGACTCTGCAGAGAAAGTGTTTGCAGACTGCTGAATCCACACACGGGTTTAACTCTGGAAGTTGAGTGCACACATTGACAACCGTTCTGTTAGATAGCTGCGTTTTGGATTTAGAAGCAGATATTTCCCTGTGCTTACTGCTGTTTCTTCCATATGCCGGTAATGGGCTGAAAACGCCTGTTTTGGGACTCTGCAGAGAAAGTGTTTGCAGACTGCTGAATCCACACACGGGTTTAACTCTGGAAGTTGAGTGCACACATTGTCAACCGTTCTGTTAGATAGCTGCGTTTTGGATTTAGAAGCAGATATTTCCCTGTGCTTACTGCTGTTTCTTCCAAATGCCGGTAATGGGCTGGAAACGCCTGTTTGGGGACTCTGCACAGAAAGTGTTTGCAGACTGCTGAATCCACACACCGGTTAAACTCTGGAAGTTGAGTGCACACATTGACAACCGTTCTGTTAGATAGCTGCGTTTTGGATTTAGAAGCAGATATTTCCCTGTGCTTACTGCTGTTTCTTCATATGCCGGTAATGGGCTGAAAACGCCTGTTTTGGGACTCTGCACAGAAAGTGCTTTAAGACTGCTGAATCCACACACGGGTTTAACTCTGGAAGTTGAGTGCACACATTGACAACCGTTCTGTTAGATAGCTGCGTTTTGGATTTTGAAGCAGATATTTCCCTGTGCTTACTGCTGTTTCTTCCATATGCCGGTAATGGGCTGAAAACGCCTGTTTTCGGACTCTGCAGAGAAAGTGTTTGCAGACTGCTGAATCCACACACGGGTTTAACTCTGGAAGTTGAGTGCACACATTGACAACCGTTCTGTTAGATAGCTGCGTTTTGGATTTAGAAGGAGATATTTCCCTTTGCTTACTGCTGTTTCTTCCATATGCCGGTAATGGGCTGAAAACGCCTGTTTTGGGACTCTGCAGAGAAAGTGTTTGCAGACTGCTGAATCCACACACGGGTTTAACTCTGGAAGTTGAGTGCACACATTGACAACCGTTCTGTTAGAATGCTGCGTTTTGGATTTACAAGCAGATATTTCCCTGTGCTTATTGCTGTTTCTTCCATATGCCGGTAATGGGCTGAAAACGCCTGTTTTGGGACTCTGCAGAGAAAGTGTTTGCAGACTGCTGAATCCACACACGGCTTTAACTCTGGAAGTTGAGTGCACACATTGACAACCGTTCTGTTAGATAGCTGCGTTTTGGATTTACAAGCAGATATTTCCCTGTGCTTACTGCTGTTTCTTCCAAATGCCGGTAATGGGCTGAAAACGCCTGTTTTGGGACTCTGCAGAGAAAGTGTTTGCAGACTGTTGAATCCACACACGGGTTTAACTCTGGAAGTTGAGTGCACACATTGACAACCGTTCTGTTAGATAGCTGCGTTTTGGATTTAGAAGCAGATATTTCCCTGTGCTTACTGCTGTTTCTTCCATATGCCGGTAATGGGCTGAAAACGCCTGTTTTGGGACTCTGCACAGAAAGTGTTTGCAGACTGCTGAATCCACACACGGGTTTAACTCTGGAAGTTGAGTGAACACATTGACAACCGTTCTGTTAGATAGCTGCGTTTTGGATTTAGAAGCAGATATTTCCCTGTGCTTACTGCTGTTTCTTCCAAATGCCGGTAATGGGCTGAAAACGCCTGTTTTGGGACTCTGCAGAGAAAGTGTTTGCAGACTGCTGAATCCTCACACGGGTTTAACTCTGGAAGTTGAGTGCACACATTGACAACCGTTCTGTTAGATAGCTGCATTTTGGATTTAGAAGCAGATATTTCCCTGTGCTTACTGCTGTTTCTTCCATATGCCGGTAATGGGCTGAAAACGCCTGTTTTGGGACTCTACAGAGAAAGTGTGTGCAGACTGCTGAATCCACACACGGGTTTTACTCTGGAAGTTGAGTGCACACATTGACAACCGTTCTTTTAGATAGCTGCGTTTTGTATTTAGAAGCAGATATTTACCTGTGCTTACTGCTGTTTCTTCCAAATGCCGGTAATGGGCTGAAAACGCCTGTTTTGGGACTCTGCACAGAAAGTGTTTGCAGACTGCTGAATCCACACACCGGTTAAACTCTGGAAGTTGAGTGTACACATTGACAACCGTTCTGTTAGATAGCTGCGTTTTGGATTTAGAAGCAGATATTTCCCTGTGCTTACTGCTGTTTCTTCCATATGCCGCTAATGGACTGAAAACGCCTGTTTTGGGACTCTGCACAGAAAGGGTTTTAAGACTGCTGAATCCACACACGGGTTTAACTCTGGAAGTTGAGTGCACACATTGACAACCGTTCTGTTAGATAGCTGCGTTTTGAATTTAGAAGCAGATATTTCCCTGTGCTTACTGCTGTTTCTTCCATATGCCGGTAATGGGCTGAAAACGCCTGCTTTGGGACTCTGCAGAGAAAGTGTTTGCAGACTGCTGAATCCACACATGGGTTTAACTCTGGAAGTTGAGTGCACACATTGACAACCGTTCTGTTAGATAGCTGCGTTTTGGATTTAGAAGCAGATATTTCCCTGTGCTTACTGCTGTTTCTTCCATATGCCGGTAATGGGCTGAAAACGCCTGTTTTGGGACTCTGCAGAGAAAGTGTTTGCAGACTGCTGAATCCACACACGGGTTTAACTCTGGAAGTTGAGTGCACACATTGACAACCCTTCTGTTAGATAGCTGCGTTTTGGATTTAGAAGCAGATATTTCCCTGTGCTTACTGCTGTTTCTTCCATATGCCGGTAATGGGCTGAAAACGCCTGTTTTGGGACTCTGCACAGAAAGTGTTTGCAGACTGCTGAATCCACACACGGGTTTACCTCTGGAAGTTGAGTGAACACATTGACAACCGTTCTGTTAGATAGCTGCGTTTTAGATTTAGAAGCTGATATTTTCCTGTGCTTACTGCTGTTTCTTCCATATGCCGGTAATGGGCTGAAAACGCCTGTTTTGGGACTCTGCAGAGAAAGTGTTTGCAGACTGCTGAATCCACCCATGGGTTTAACTCTGGAAGTTGAGTGCACACATTGACAACCGTTCTGTTAGATAGCTGCGTTTTGGATTTAGAAGCAGATATTTCCCTGTGCTTACTGCTGTTTCTTCCAAATGCCGGTAATGGGCTGAAAACGCCTGTTTTGGGACTCTGCAGAGAAAGTGTGTGCAGACTGCTGAATCCACACACGGGTTTAACTCTGGAAGTTGAGTGCACACATTGACAACCGTTCTGTTAGATAGCTGCGTTTTGGATTTAGAAGCAGATATTTACCTGTGCTTACTGCTGTTTCTTCCATATGCTGGTATGGGGCTGAAAACGCCTGTTTTGGGACTCTGCAGAGAAAATGTTTGCAGACTGCTGAATCCACAAACGGGTTTTACTCTGGAAGTTGAGTGCACACATTGACAACCGTTCTTTTAGATAGCTGCGTTTTGGATTTAGAAGCAGATATTTACCTGTGCTTACTGCTGTTTCTTCCAAATGCCGGTAATGGGCTGAAAACGCCTGTTTTGGGACTCTGCACAGAAAGTGTTTGCAGACTGCTGAATCCACACACCGGTTAAACTCTGGAAGTTGAGTGCACACATTGACAACCGTTCTGTTAGATAGCTGCGTTTTGGATTTAGAAGCAGATATTTCCCTGTGCTTACTGCTGTTTCTTCCATATGCCGCTAATGGGCTGAAAACGCCTGTTTTGGGACTCTGCACAGAAAGGGTTTTAAGACTGCTGAATCCACACACGGGTTTAACTCTGGAAGTTGAGTGCACACATTGACAACCGTTCTGTTAGATAGCTGCGTTTTGAATTTAGAAGCAGATATTTCCCTGTGCTTACTGCTGTTTCTTCCATATGCCGGTAATGGGCTGAAAACGCCTGCTTTGGGACTCTGCAGAGAAAGTGTTTGCAGACTGCTGAATCCACACATGGGTTTAACTCTGGAAGTTGAGTGCACACATTGACAACCGTTCTGTTAGATAGCTGCGTTTTGGATTTAGAAGCAGATATTTCCCTGTGCTTACTGCTGTTTCTTCCATATGCCGGTAATGGGCTGAAAACGCCTGTTTTGGGACTCTGCAGAGAAAGTGTTTGCAGACTGCTGAATCCACACACGGGTTTAACTCTGGAAGTTGAGTGCACACATTGACAACCCTTCTGTTAGATAGCTGCGTTTTGGATTTAGAAGCAGATATTTCCCTGTGCTTACTGCTGTTTCTTCCATATGCCGGTAATGGGCTGAAAACGCCTGTTTTGGGACTCTGCACAGAAAGTGTTTGCAGACTGCTGAATCCACACACGGGTTTACCTCTGGAAGTTGAGTGAACACATTGACAACCGTTCTGTTAGATAGCTGCGTTTTAGATTTAGAAGCTGATATTTTCCTGTGCTTACTGCTGTTTCTTCCATATGCCGGTAATGGGCTGAAAACGCCTGTTTTGGGACTCTGCAGAGAAAGTGTTTGCAGACTGCTGAATCCACCCATGGGTTTAACTCTGGAAGTTGAGTGCACACATTGACAACCGTTCTGTTAGATAGCTGCGTTTTGGATTTAGAAGCAGATATTTCCCTGTGCTTACTGCTGTTTCTTCCAAATGCCGGTAATGGGCTGAAAACGCCTGTTTTGGGACTCTGCAGAGAAAGTGTGTGCAGACTGCTGAATCCACACACGGGTTTAACTCTGGAAGTTGAGTGCACACATTGACAACCGTTCTGTTAGATAGCTGCGTTTTGGATTTAGAAGCAGATATTTACCTGTGCTTACTGCTGTTTCTTCCATATGCTGGTATGGGGCTGAAAACGCCTGTTTTGGGACTCTGCAGAGAAAATGTTTGCAGACTGCTGAATCCACACACGGTTTTAACTCTGGAAGTTGAGTGCACACATTGACAACCGTTCTGTTAGATAGCTGCGTTTTGGATTTAGAAGCAGATATTTCCCTGTGCTTACTGCTGTTTCTTCCATATGCCGGTAATGGGCTGCAACGCCTGTTTTCGGACTCTGCAGAGAAAGTGTTGCAGATTGCTGAATCCACACACGGGTTTAACTCTGGAAGTTGAGTGAACACATTGACAACCGTTCTGTTAGATAGCTGCGTTTTGGATTCAGAAGCAGATATTTCCCTGTGCTTACTGCTGTTTCTTCATATGCCGGTAATGGGCTGAAAACGCCTGTTTTGGTACTCTGCACAGAAAGTGTTTTAAGACTGCTGAATCCACACACGGGTTTAACTCTGGAAGTTGAGTGCACACATTGACAACCGTTCTGTTAGATAGCTGCGTTTTGGATTTAGAAGCAGATATTTCCCTGTGCTTACTGCTGTTTCTTCCATATGCCGGTAATGGGCTGAAAACGCCTGTTTTGGGACTCTGCAGAGAAAGTGGTTGCAGACTGCTGAATCCACACACGGGTTTAACTCTGGAAGTTGAGTGCACACATTGACAACCGTTCTGTTAGATAGCTGCGTTTTGGATTTAGAAGCAGATATTTCCCTGTGCTTACTGCTGTTTCTTCCATATGCCGGTAATGGGCTGAAAACGCCTGTTTTGGGACTCTGCAGAGAAAGTGTTTGCAGACTGCTGAATCCACACACGGGTTTAACTCTGGAAGTTGAGTGCACACATTGACAACCGTTCTGTTAGATAGCTGCGTTTTGGATTTACAAGCAGATATTTCCCTGTGCTTATTGCTGTTTCTTCCATATGCCGGTAATGGGCTGAAAACGCCTGTTTTGGGACTCTGCAGAGAAAGTGTTTGCAGACTGCTGAATCCACACACGGGTTTAATTCTGGAAGTTGAGTGCACACATTGACAACCGTTCTGTTAGATAGCTGCGTTTTGGATTTACAAGCAGATATTTCCCTGTGCTTACTGCTGTTTCTTCCAAATGCCGGTAATGGGCTGAAAACGCCTGTTTTGGGACTCTGCAGAGAAAGTGTTTGCAGACTGTTGAATCCACACACGGGTTTAACTCTGGAAGTTGAGTGCACACATTGACAACCGTTCTGTTAGATAGCTGCGTTTTGGATTTAGAAGCAGATATTTCCCTGTGCTTACTGCTGTTTCTTCCATATGCTGGTAATGGGCTGAAAACGCCTGTTTTGGGACTCTGCACAGAAAGTGTTTGCAGACTGCTGAATCCTCACACGGGTTTAACTCTGGAAGTTGAGTGCACACATTGACAACCGTTCTGTTAGATAGCTGCGTTTTGGATTTAGAAGCAGATATTTCCCTGTGCTTACTGCTGTTTCTTCCATATGCCGGTAATGGGCTGAAAACGCCTGTTTTGGGACTCTGCAGAGAAAGTGTTTGCAGACTGCTGAATCCACACACGGGTTTAACTCTGGAAGTTGAGTGCACACATTGACAACCATTCTGTTAGATAGCTGCGTTTTAGATTTAGAAGCAGATATTTCCCTGTGCTTACTGCTGTTTCTTCCATATGCCGGTAATGGGCTGAAAACGCCTGTTTTGGGACTCTGCAGAGAAAGTGTTTGCAGACTGCTGAATCCACACACAGGTTTAACTCTGGAAGTTGAGTGCACACATTGACAACCGTTCTGTTAGATAGCTGCGTTTTGGACTTAGAAGCTGATATTTCCCTGTGCTTACTGCTGTTTCTTCCATATGCCGGTAATGGGCTGAAAACTCCTGTTTTGGGACTCTGCAGAGAAAGTGTTTGCAGACTGCTGAATCCACACACGGGTTTAACTCTGGAAGTTGAGTGCACACATTGACAACCGTTCTGTTAGATAGCTGCGTTTTGGATTTAGAAGCAGATATTTCCCTGTGCTTAGTGCTGTTTCTTCCGTATGCCGGTAATGGGCTGAAAACGCCTGTTTTGGGACTCTGCAGAGAAAGTGTTTGCAGACTGCTGAATCCACACACGGGTTTAACTCTGGAAGTTGAGTGCACACATTGACAACCGTTCTGTTAGATAGCTGCGTTTTGGATTTAGAAGCTGATATTTCCCTGTGCTTACTACTGTTTCTTCCATATGCCGGTAATGGGCTGAAAACGCCTGTTTTGGGACTCTGCAGAGAAAGTGTTTGCAGACTGCTGAATCCACACACGGGTTTAACTCTGGAAGTTGAGTGCACACATTGACAACCGTTCTGTTAGATAGCTGCGTTTTGGATTTAGAAGCAGATATTTCCCTGTGCTTACTGCTGTTTCTTCCATATGCGTGTAATGGGCTGAAAACGCCTGTTTTGGGACTCTGCAGAGAAAGTGTTTGCAGACTGCTGAATCCACACACGGGTTTAACTCTGGAAGTTGAGTGCACACATTGACAACCGTTCTGTTAGATAGCTGCGTTTTGGATTTAGAAGCAGATATTTCCCTGTGCTTACAGCTGTTTCTTCCATATGCGGGTAATGGGCTGAAAACGCCTGTTTTGGGACTCTGCAGAGAAAGTGTTTGCAGACTGCTGAATCCACACACGGGTTTAACTCTGGAAGTTGAGTGCACACATTGACAACCGTTCTGTTAGATAGCTGCGTTTTGGATTTAGAAGCAGATATTTCCCTGTGCTTACTGCTGTTTCTTCCAAATGCCGGTAATGGGCTGAAAACGCCTGTTTTGGGATTCTGCACAGAAAGTGTTTGCAGACTGCTGAATCCACACACCGGTTAAACTCTGGAAGTTGAGTGCACACATTGACAACCGTTCTGTTAGATAGCTGCGTTTTGGATTTAGAAGCACATATTTCCCTGTGCTTACTGCTGTTTCTTCCATATGCCGGTAATGGGCTGAAAACGCCTGTTTTGGGACTCTGCAGAGAAAGTGATTGCAGACTGCTGAATCCACACACGGGTTTAACTCTGGAAGTTGAGTGCACACATTGACAACCGTTCTGTTAGATAGCTGCGTTTTGGATTTAGAAGCAGATATTTCCCTGTGCTTACTGCTGTTTCTTCCATATGCCGGTAATGGGCTGAAAACGCCTGTTTTGGGACTCTGCACAGAAAGTGTTTGCAGACTGCTGAAACCACACACGGGTTTAACTCTGGAAGTTGAGTGCACATATTGACAACCGTTCTGTTAGATAGCTGCGTTTTGGATTTACAAGCAGATATTTCCCTGTGCTTACTGCTGTTTCTTCCGTATGCCGGTAATGGGCTGAAAACGCCTGTTTTGGGACTCTGCAGAGAAAGTGTTTGCAGACTGCTGAATCCACACACGGGTTTAACTCTGGAAGTTGAGTGCACACATTGACAACCGTTCTTTTAGATAGCTGCGTTTTGGATTTAGAAGCAGATATTTCCCTGTGCTTACTGCTGTTTCTTCCATATGCCGGTAATGGGCTGAAAACGCCTGTTTTGGGACTCTGCACAGAAAGTGTTTGCAGACTGCTGAATCCACACACGGGTTTAACTCTGGAAGTTGAGTGCACACATTGACAACCGTTCTGTTAGATAGCTGCGTTTTGGATTTAGAAGCAGATATTTCCCTGTGCTTACTGCTGTTTCTTCCATATGCCGGTAATGGGCTGAAAACGCCTGTTTTGGGACTCTGCAGAGAAAGTTTTTGCAGACTGCTGAATCCACACACGGGTTTAACTCTGGAAGTTGAGTGCACACATTGACAACCGTTCTGTTACATAGCTGCGTTTTGGATTTAGAAGCTGATATTTCCCTGTGCTTACTGCTGTTTCTTCCATATGCCGGTAATGGCCTGAAAACGCCTGTTTTGGGACTCTGCAGAGAAAGTGTTTGCAGACTGCTGAATCCACACACGGGTTTAACTCTGGAAGTTGAGTGCACACATTGACAACCGTTCTGTTAGTTAGCTGCGTTTTGGATTTAGAAGCAGATATTTCCCTGTGCTTACTGCTGTTTCTTCCATATGCCGGTAATGGGCTGAAAACGCCTGTTTTGGGACTCTGCAGAGAAAGTGTTTGCAGACTGCTGAATCCACACACGGGTTTAACTCTGGAAGTTGAGTGCACACATTGACAACCGTTCTGTTAGATAGCTGCGTTTTGGATTTACAAGCAGATATTTCCCTGTGCTTACTGCTGTTTCTTCCATATGCCGGTTATGGGCTGAAAACGCCTGTTTTGGGACTCTGCAGAGAAAGTGTTTGCAGACTGTTGAATGCACACACGGGTTTAACTCTGGAAGTTGAGTGCACACATTGACAACCGTTCTGTTAGATAGCTGCGTTTTGGATTTAGAAGCAGATATTTCCCTGTGCTTACTGCTGTTTCTTCCATATGCCGGTAATGGGCTGAAAACGCCTGTTTTGGGACTCTGCAGAGAAAGTGTTTGCAGACTACTGAATCCACACACGGGTTTAACTCTGGAAGTTGAGTGCACACATTGACAACCGTTCTGTTAGATAGCTGCGTTTTGGATTTAGAAGCAGATATTTCCCTGTGCTTACTGCTGTTTCTTCCATATGCCGGTAATGGGCTGAAAACGCCTGTTTTGGGACTCTGCAGAGAAAGTGTTTGCAGACTGCTGAATCCACACACGGGTTTAACTCTGGAAGTTGAGTGCACACATTGACAACCGTTCTGTTAGATAGCTGCGTTTTGGATTTAGAAGCAGATATTTCCCTGTGCTTACTGCTGTTTCTTCCATATGCCGGTAATGGGCTGAAAACGCCTGTTTTGGGACTCTGCAGAGAAAGTGTTTGCAGACTGCTGAATCCACACACGGGTTTAACTCTGGAAGTTGAGTGCACACATTGACAACCGTTCTGTTAGATAGCTGCGTTTTGGCTTTACAAGCAGATATTTCCCTGTGCTTAATGCTGTTTCTTCCATATGCCGGTAATGGGCTGAAAACGCCTGTTTTGGGACTCTGCAGAGAAAGTGTTTGCAGACTGCTGAATCCACACACGGGTTTAACTCTGGAAGTTGAGTGCACACATTGACAACCGTTCTGTTAGATAGCTGCGTTTTGGATTTACAAGCAGATATTTCCCTGTGCTTACTGCTGTTTCTTCCAAATGCCGGTAATGGGCTGAAAACGCCTGTTTTGGGACTCTGCAGAGAAAGTGTTTGCAGACTGTTGAATCCACACACGGGTTTAACTCTGGAAGTTGAGTGCACACATTGACAACCGTTCTGTTAGATAGCTGCGTTTTGGATTTAGAAGCAGATATTTCCCTGTGCTTACTGCTGTTTCTTCCATATGCCGGTACTGGGCTGAAAACGCCTGTTTTGGGACTCTGCACAGAAAGTGTTTGCAGACTGCTGAATCCACACACGGGTTTAACTCTGGAAGTTGAGTGAACGCATTGACAACCGTTCTGTTAGATAGCTGCGTTTTGGATTTAGAAGCAGATATTTCCCTGTGCTTACTGCTGTTTCTTCCAAATGCCGGTAATGGGCTGAAAACGCCTGTTTTGGGACTCTGCAGAGAAAGTGTTTGCAGACTGCTGAATCCTCACACGGGTTTAACTCTGGAAGTTGAGTGCACACATTGACAACCGTTCTGTTAGTTAGCTGCGTTTTGTATATAGAAGCAGATATTTCCCTGTGCTTACTGCTGTTTCTTCCATATGCCGATAATGGGCTGAAAACGCCTGTTTTGGGACTCTGCACAGAAAGTGTGTGCAGACTGCTGAATCCACACACGGGTTTAACTCTGGAAGTTGAGTGCACACATTGACAACCGTTCTGTTAGATAGCTGCGTTTTGGATTTAGAAGCAGATATTTCCCTGTGCTTACTGCTGTTTCTTCCATATGCCGGTAATGGGCTGAAAACGCCTGTTTTGGGACTCGGCAGAGAAAGTGTTTGCAGAGTGCTGAATCCACACACAGGTTTAACTCTGGAAGTTGAGTGCACACATTGACAACCGTTCTGTTAGATAGCTGCGTTTTGGATTTAGAAGCTGATATTTCCCTGTGCTTACTGTTGTTTCTTCCATATGCCGGTAATGGGCTGAAAACTCCTGTTTTGGGACTCTGCAGAGAAAGTGTTTGCAGACTGCTGAATCCACACACGGGTTTAACTCTGGAAGTTGAGTGCACACATTGACAACCGTTCTGTTAGATAGCTGCGTTTTGGATTTAGAAGCAGATATTTCCCTGTGCTTACTGCTGTTTCTTCCGTATGCCGGTAATGGGCTGAAAACGCCTGTTTTGGGACTCTGCAGAGAAAGTGTGTGCAGACTGCTGAATCCACACACCGGTTAAACTCTGGAAGTTGAGTGCACACATTGACAATCGTTCTGTTAGATAGCTGCGTTTTGGATTTAGAAGCAGATATTTTCCTGTGCTTACTGCTGTTTCTTCCATATGCCGGTAATGGGCTGAAAACGCCTGTTTTGGGACTCTGCACAGAAAGTGTTTTAAGACTGCTGAATCCACACACGGGTTTAACTCTGGAAGTTGAGTGCACACCTTGACAACCGTTCTGTTAGATAGCTGCGTTTTGGATTTAGAAGCAGATACTTCCCTGTGCTTACTTCTGTTTCTTCCATATGCCGGTAATGGGCTGAAAACGCCTGTTTTGGGACTCTGCAGAGAAAGTGTTTGCAGACTGCTGAATCCACACACGGGTTTAACTCTGGAAGTTGAGTGCACACATTGACAACCGTTCTGTTAGATAGCTGCGTTTTGGATTTAGAAGCAGATATTTCCCTGTGCTTACTGCTGTTTCTTCCATATGCCGGTAATGGGCTGAAAACGCCTGTTTTGGGACTCTGCAGAGAAAGTGTTTGCAGACTGCTGAATCCACACACGGGTTTAACTCTGGAAGTTGAGTGCACACATTGACAACCGTTCTGTTAGATAGCTGCGTTTTGGATTTACAAGCAGATATTTCCCTGTGCTTATTGCTGTTTCTTCCATATGCCGGTAATGGGCTGAAAACGCCTGTTTTGGGACTCTGCAGAGAAAGTGTTTGCAGACTGCTGAATCCACACACGGGTTTAACTCTGGAAGTTGAGTGCACACATTGACAACCGTTCTGTTAGATAGCTGCGTTTTGGATTTACAAGCAGATATTTCCCTGTGCTTACTGCTGTTTCTTCCAAATGCCGGTAATGGGCTGAAAACGCCTGTTTTGGGACTCTGCAGAGAAAGTGTTTGCAGACTGTTGAATCCACACACGGGTTTAACTCTGAAAGTTGAGTGCACACATTGACAACCGTTCTGTTAGATAGCTGCGTTTTGGATTTAGAAGCAGATATTTCCCTGTGCTTACTGCTGTTTCTTCCTTATGCCGGTAATGGGCTGAAAACGCCTGTTTTGGGACTCTGCAGAGAAAGTGTTTGCAGACTGCTGAATCCACACACGGGTTTAACTCTGGAAGTTGAGTGCACACATTGACAACCGTTCTGTTAGATAGCTGCGTTTTGGATTTAGAAGCAGATATTTCCCTGTGCTTACTGCTGTTTCTTCCGTATGCCGGTAATGGGCTGAAAACGCCTGTTTTGGGACTCTGCAGAGAAAGTGTGTGCAGACTGCTGAATCCACACACCGGTTAAACTCTGGAAGTTGAGTGCACACATTGACAACCGTTCTGTTAGATAGCTGCGTTTTGGATTTAGAAGCAGATATTTCCCTGTGCTTACTGCTGTTTCTTCCATATGCCGGTAATGGGCTGAAAACGCCTGTTTTGGGACTCTGCACAGAAAGTGTTTTAAGACTGCTGAATCCACACACGGGTTTAACTCTGGAAGTTGAGTGCACACCTTGACAACCGTTCTGTTAGATAGCTGCGTTTTGGATTTAGAAGCAGATACTTCCCTGTGCTTACTGCTGTTTCTTCCATATGCCGGTAATGGGCTGAAAACGCCTGTTTTGGGACTCTGCAGAGAAAGTGTTTGCAGACTGCTGAATCCACACACGGGTTTAACTCTGGAAGTTGAGTGCACACATTGACAACCGTTCTGTTAGATAGCTGCGTTTTGGATGTACAAGCAGATATTTCCCTGTGCTTACTGCTGTTTCTTCCATAAGCCGGTAATGGGCTGAAAACGCCTGTTTTGGGTCTCTGCAGAGAAAGTGTTTGCAGACTGCTGAATCCACACATGGGTTTAACTCTGGAAGTTGAGTGCACACATTGACAACCGTTCTGTTAGATAGCTGCGTTTTGGATTTAGAAGCAGATATTTCCCTGTGCTTACTGCTGTTTCTTCCATATGCCGGTAATGGGCTGAAAACGCCTGTTTTGGGACTCTGCAGAGAAAGTGTTTGCAGACTGCTGAATCCACACACGGGTTTAACTCTGGAAGTTGAGTGCACACATTGACAACCGTTCTGTTAGATAGCTGCGTTTTGGATTTAGAAGCAGATATTTCCCTGTGCTTACTGCTGTTTCTTCCATATGCCGGTAATGGGCTGAAAACGCCTGTTTTGGGACTCTGCAGAGAAAGTGTTTGCAGACTGCTGAATCCACACACGGGTTTATCTCTGGAAGTTGAGTGCACACATTGACAACCGTTCTGTTAGATAGCTGCGTTTTGGATTTACAAGCAGATATTTCCCTGTGCTTACTGCTGTTTCTTCCATATGCGGGTAATGGGCTGAAAACGACTGTTTTGGGACTCTGCACAGAAAGTGTTTGCAGACTGCT
Source organism: Aotus nancymaae (assembly GCF_030222135.1). Lineage (NCBI taxonomy): Eukaryota > Metazoa > Chordata > Mammalia > Primates > Aotidae > Aotus > Aotus nancymaae. The sequence goes on from NW_026988873.1 coordinate 83,438, forward strand.
GAATCCACACACGGGTTTAACTCTGGAAGTTGAGTGCACACATTGACAACCGTTCTGTTAGATAGCTGCGTTTTGGATTTAGAAGCAGATATTTCCCTGTGCTTACTGCTGTTTCTTCCAAATGCCGGTAATGGGCTGAAAACGCCTGTTTTGGGACTCTGCACAGAAAGTGTTTGCAGACTGCTGAATCCTCACACCGGTTTAACTCTGGAAGTTGAGTGCACACATTGACAACCGTTCTGTTAGATAGCTGCGTTTTGGATTTAGAAGCAGATATTTCCCTGTGCTTACTGCTGTTTCTTCCATATGCAGGTAATGGGCTGAAAAAGCCTGTTTTGGGACTCTGCACAGAAAGTGTTTGCAGACTGCTGAATCCACACACGGGTTTAACTCTGGAAGTTGAGTGCACACATTGACAACCGTTCTGTTAGATAGCTGCGTTTTGGATTTAGAAGCAGATATTTCCCTGTGCTTACTGCTGTTTCTTCCATATGCCTGTAATGGGCTGAAAACGCCTGTTTTGGGACTCTGCAGAGAAAGTGTTTGCAGACTGCTGAATCCACACACGGGTGTATCTCTGGAAGTTGAGTGCACACATTGACAACCGTTCTGTTAGATAGCTGCGTTTTGGATTTAGAAGCAGATATTTCCCTGTGCTTACTGCTGTTTCTTCCATATGCCGGTAATGGGCTGAAAACGCCTGTTTTGGGACTCTGCACAGAAAGTGTTTGCAGACTGCTGAATCCAAACACCGGTTAAACTCTGGAAGTTGAGTGCACACATTGACAACCGTTCTGTTAGATAGCTGCGTTTTGGATTTAGAAGCAGATATTTCCCTGTGCTTACTGCTGTTTCTTCCATATGCCGGTAATGGGCTGAAAACGCCTGTTTTGGGACTCTGCAGAGAAAGTGTTTGCAGACTGCTGAATCCACACACGGGTTTAACTCTGGAAGTTGAGTGCACACATTGACAACCGTTTTGTTAGATAGCTGCGTTTTGGATGTACAAGCAGATATTTCCCTGTGCTTACTGCTGTTTCTTCCATATGCCGGTAATGGGCTGAAAACGCCTGTTTTGGGTCTCTGCAGAGAAAGTGTTTGCAGACTGCTGAATCCACACATGGGTTTAACTCTGGAAGTTGAGTGCACACATTGACAACCGTTCTGTTAGATAGCTGCGTTTTGGATTTAGAAGCAGATATTTCCCTGTGCTTACTGCTGTTTCTTCCATATGCGGGTAATGGGCTGAAAACGCCTGTTTTGGGACTCTGCACAGAAAGTGTTTGCAGACTGCTGAATCCACACACGGGTTTAACTCTGGAAGTTGAGTGCACACATTGACAACCGTTCTGTTAGATAGCTGCGTTTTGGATTTAGAAGCAGATATTTCCCTGTGCTTACTGCCGTTTCTTCCAAATGCCGGTAATGGGCTGAAAACGCCTGTTTTGGGACTCTGCACAGAAAGTGTTTGCAGACTGCTGAATCCACACACCGGTTAAACTCTGGAAGTTGAGTGCACACATTGACAACCGTTCTGTTAGATAGCTGCGTTTTGGATTTAGAAGCAGATATTTCCCTGTGCTTACTGCTGTTTCTTCCATATGCCGGTAATGGGCTGAAAACGCCTGTTTTGGGACTCTGCACAGAAAGTGTTTTCAGACTGCTGAATCCACAGACGGGTTTAACTCTGGAAGTTGAGTGCACACATTGACAACCGTTCTGTTAGATAGCTGCGTTTTGGATTTAGAAGCAGATATTTCCCTGTGCTTACTGCTGTTTCTTCCATATGCCGGTAATGGGCTGAAAACGCCTGTTTTGGGACTCTGCAGAGAAAGTGTTTGCAGACTGCTGAATCCACACACGGGTTTAACTCTGGAAGTTGAGTGCACATATTGACAACCGTTCTGTTAGATAGCTGCGTTTTGGATTTACAAGCAGATATTTCCCTGTGCTTACTGCTGTTTCTTCCGTATGCCGGTAACGGGCTGAAAACGCCTGTTTTGGGACTCTGCAGAGAAAGTGTTTGCAGACTGTTGAATCCACACACGGGTTTAACTCTGGAAGTTGAGTGTACACATTGACAACCGTTCTGTTAGATAGCTGCGTTTTGGATTTAGAAGCAGATATTTCCCTGTGCTTACTGCTGTTTCTTCCATATGCCGGTAATGGGCTGAAAACGCCTGTTTTGGGACTCTGCAGAGAAAGTGTTTGCAGACTGCTGAATCCACACACGTGTTTAACTCTGGAAGTTGAGTGCACACATTGACAACCGTTCTGTTAGATAGCTGCGTTTTGGATTTAGAAGCAGATATTTCCCTGTGCTTACTGCTGTTTCTTCCATATGCCGGTAATGGGCTGAAAACGCCTGTTTTGGGACTCTGCAGAGAAAGTTTTTGCAGACTGCTGAATCCACACACGGGTTTAACTCTGGAAGTTGAGTGCACACATTGACAACCGTTCTGTTAGATAGCTGCGTTTTGGATTTAGAAGCTGATATTTCCCTGTGCTTACTGCTGTTTCTTCCATATGCCGGTAATGGGCTGAAAACGCCTGTTTTGGGACTCTGCAGAGAAAGTGTTTGCAGACTGCTGAATCCACACACGGGTTTAACTCTGGAAGTTAAGTGCACACATTGACAACCGTTCTGTTAGATAGCTGCGTTTTGGATTTAGAAGCAGATATTTCCCTGTGCTTACTGCTGTTTCTTCCATATGCCGGTAAAGGGCTGAAAACGCCTGTTTTGGGACTCTGCAGAGAAAGTGTTTGCAGACTGCTGAATCCACACACGGGTTTAACTCTGGAAGTTGAGTGCACACATTGACAACCGTTCTGTTAGATAGCTGCATTTTGGATATAGAAGCAGATATTTTCCTGTGCTTATTGCTGTTTCTTCCATATGCCGGTAATGGGCTGAAAACGCCTGTTTTGGGACTCTGCAGAGAAAGTGTTTGCAGACTGCTGAATCCACACACCGGTTAAACCCTGGAAGTTGAGTGCATCCATTGACAACCGTTCTGTTAGATAGCTGCGTTTTGGATTTAGAAGCAGATATTTCCCTGTGCTTACTGCTGTTTCTTCCATATGCCGGTAATGGGCTGAAAACGCCTGTTTTGGGACTCTGCACAGAAAGTGTTTTCAGACTGCTGAATCCACACACGGGTTTAACTCTGGAAGTTGAGTGCACACATTGACAACCGTTCTGTTAGATAGCTGCGTTTTGGATTTAGAAGCAGATATTTCCCTGTGCTTACTGCTGTTTCTTTCATATGCCGGTAATGGGCTGAAAACGCCTGTTTTGGGACTCTGCAGAGAAAGTGTTTGCAGACTGCTGAATCCACACACGGGTTTAACTCTGGAAGTTGAGTGCACACATTGACAACCGTTCTGTTAGATAGCTGCGTTTTGGATTTAGAAGCAGATATTTCCCTGTGCTTACTGCTGTTTCTTCCATATGCCGGTAATGGGCTGAAAACGCCTGTTTTGGGACTCTGCAGAGAAAGTTTTTGCAGACTGCTGAATCCACACACGGGTTTGACTCTGGAAGTTGAGTGCACACATTGACAACCGTTCTGTTAGATAGCTGCGTTTTGGATTTAGAAGCTGATATTTCCCTGTGCTTACTGCTGTTTCTTCCATATGCCGGTAATGGGCTGAAAACGCCTGTTTTGGGACTCTGCAGAGAAAGTGTTTGCAGACTGCTGAATCCACACACGGGTTTAACTCTGGAAGTTGAGTGCACACATTGACAACCGTTCTGTTAGATAGCTGCGTTTTGGATTTAGAAGCAGATATTTCCCTGTGCTTACTGCTGTTTCTTCCATATGCCGGTAATGGGCTGAAAACGCCTGTTTTGGGACTCTGCAGAGAAAGTGTTTGCAGACTGCTGAATCCACACACGGGTTTAACTCTGGAAGTTGAGTGCACACATTGACAACCGTTCTGTTAGATAGCTGCGTTTTGGATTTAGAAGCAGATATTACACTGTGCTTACGGCTGTTTCTGCCATATGCCGGTAATGGGCTGAAAACGCCTGTTTTGGGACTCTGCAGAGAAAGTGTTTGCAGACTGCTGAATCCACACACGGGTTTAACTCTGGAAGTTGAGTGCACACATTGACAACCGTTCTGTTAGATAGCTGCGTTTTGGATTTAGAAGCAGATATTTCCCTGTGCTTACTGCTCTTTCTTCCATATGCCGGTTATGGGCTTAAACGCCTGTTTTGGGACTCTGCAGAGAAAGTGTTTGCAGACTGCTGAACCCACACACGGGTTTAACTCTGGAAATTGAGTGCACACATTGACAACCGTTCTGTTAGATAGCTGCGTTTTGGATTTAGAAGCAGATATTTCCCTGTGCTTACTGCTGTTTCTTCCATATGCCGGTAATGGGCTGAAAACGCCTGTTTTGGGACTCTGCAGAGAAAGTGTTTGCAGACTGTTGAATCCACACACGGGTTTAACTCTGGAAGTTGAGTGCACACATTGACAACCTTTCTGTTAGATAGCTGCGTTTTGGATTTAGAAGCAGATATTTCCCTGTGCTTACTGCTGTTTCTTCCATATGCCGGTAATGGGCTGAAAACGCCTGTTTTGGGACTCTGCACAGAAAGTGTTTTAAGACTGCTGAATCCACACACGGGTTTAACTCTGGAAGTTCAGTGCACACATTGACAACCGTTCTGTTAGATAGCTGCGTTTTGGAAGTACAAGCAGATATTTCCCTGTGCTTACTGCTGTTTCCTCCATATGCCGGTAATGGGCTGAAAACGCCTGTTTTGGGACTCTGCACAGAAAGTGTTTTCAGACTGCTGAATCCACACACGGGTTTAACTCTGGAAGTTGAGTGCACACATTGACAACCGTTCTGTTAGATAGCTGCGTTTTGGATTTAGAAGCAGATATTTCCCTGTGCTTACTGCTGTTTCTTCCATATGCCGGTAATGGGCTGAAAACGCCTGTTTTGGGACTCTGCAGAGAAAGTGTTTGCAGACTGCTGAATCCACACACGGGTTTAACTCTGGAAGTTGAGTGCACACATTGACAACCGTTCTGTTAGATAGCTGCGTTTTGGATTTAGAAGCAGATATTTCCCTGTGCTTACGGCTGTTTCTTCCATATGCCGGTAATGGGCTGAAAACGCCTGTTTTGGGACTCTGCAGAGAAAGTGTTTGCAGACTGCTTAATCCACACACGGGTTTAACTCTGGAAGTTGAGTGCACACATTGACAACCGTTCTGTTAGATAGCTGCGTTTTGGATTTAGAAGCTGATATTTCCCTGTGCTTACTGCTGTTTCTTCCATATGCCGGTAATGGGCTGAAAACGCCTGTTTTGGGACTCTGCAGAGAAAGTGTTTGCAGACTGCTGAATCCACACACGGGTTTAACTCTGGAAGTTGAGTGCACACATTGACAACCGTTCTGTTAGATAGCTGCGTTTTGGATTTAGAAGCAGATATTTCCCTGTGCTTACTGCTGTTTCTTCCATATGCCGGTAATGGGCTGAAAACGCCTGTTTTGGGACTCTGCAGAGAAAGTGTTTGCAGACTGCTGAACCCACACACGGGTTTAACTCTGGAAATTGAGTGCACACATTGACAACCGTTCTGTTAGATAGCTGCGTTTTGGATTTAGAAGCAGATATTTCCCTGTGCTTACTGCTGTTTCTTCCATATGCCGGTAATGGGCTGAAAACGCCTGTTTTGGGACTCTGCACAGAAAGTGTTTTAAGACTGTTGAATCCACACACGGGTTTAACTCTGGAAGTTGAGTGCACACATTGACAACCGTTCTGTTAGATAGCTGCGTTTTGGATTTAGAAGCAGATATTTCCCTGTGCTTACTGCTGTTTCTTCCATATGCCGGTAATGGGCTGAAAACGCCTGTTTTGGGACTCTGCACAGAAAGTGTTTTCAGACTGCTGGATCCACACACGGGTTTAACTCTGGAAGTTGAGTGCACACATTGACAACCGTTCTGTTAGATAGCTGCGTTTTGGATTTACAAGCAGATATTTCCCTGTGCTTACTGCTGTTTCTTCCATATGCCGGTAATGGGCTGAAAACGCCTGTTTTGGGACTCTGCAGAGAAAGTGTTTGCAGACTGTTGAATCCACACACGGGTTTAACTCTGGAAGTTGAGTGCACACATTGACAACCGTTCTGTTAGACAGTTGCGTTTTGGATTTAGAAGCAGATATTTCCCTGTGCTTACTGCTGTTTCTTCCATATGCCGGTAATGGGCTGAAAACGCCTGTTTTGGGACTCTGCAGAGAAAGTGTTTGCAGACTGTTGAATCCACACACGGGTTTAACTCTGGAAGTTGAGTGCACACATTGACAACCGTTCTGTTAGATAGCTGCGTTTTGGATTTAGAAGCAGATATTTCCCTGTGCTTACTGCTGTTTCTTTCATATGCCGGTAATGGGCTGAAAACGCCTGTTTTGGGACTCTGCAGAGAAAGTGTTTGCAGACTGCTGAATCCACACACGGGTTTAACTCTGGAAGTTGAGTGCACACATTGACAACCGTTCTGTTAGATAGCTGCGTTTTGGATTTAGAAGCAGATATTTCCCTGTGCTTACTGCTGTTTCTTCCATATGCCGGTAATGGGCTGAAAACGCCTGTTTTGGGACTCTGCAGAGAAAGTGTTTGCAGACTGCTGAATCCACACACGGGTTTAACTCTGGAAGTTGAGTGCACACATTGACAACCGTTCTGTTAGATAGCTGCGTTTTGGATTTAGAAGCAGATATTTCCCTCTGCTTACTGCTGTTCCTTCCATATGCCGGTAATGGGCTGAAAACGCCTGTTTTGGGACTCTGCACAGAAAGTTTTTGCAGACTGCTGAATCCACACACGGGTTTGACTCTGGAAGTTGAGTGCACACATTGACAACCGTTCTGTTAGATAGCTGCGTTTTGGATTTAGAAGCTGATATTTCCCTGTGCTTACGGCTGTTTCTGCCTTATGCCGGTAATGGGCTGAAAACGCCTGTTTTGGGACTCTGCAGAGAAAGTGTTTGCAGACTGCTGAATCCACACACGGGTTTAACTCTGGAAGTTGAGTGCACACATTGACAACCGTTCTGTTAGATAGCTGCGTTTTGGATTTAGAAGCAGATATTTCCCTGTGCTTACTGCTGTTTCTTCCATATGCCGGTAATGGGCTGAAAACGCCTGTTTTGGGACTCTGCAGAGAAAGTGTTTGCAGACTGCTGAATCCACACACGGGTTTAACTCTGGAAGTTGAGTGCACACATTGACAACCGTTCTGTTAGATAGCTGCGTTTTGGATTCAGAAGCAGATATTTCCCTGTGCTTACTGCTCTTTCTTCCATATGCCGGTTATGGGCTGAAAACGCCTGTTTTGGGACTCTGCAGAGAAAGTGTTTGCAGACTGCTGAACCCACACACGGGTTTAACTCTGGAAATTGAGTGCACACATTGACAACCGTTCTGTTAGATAGCTGCGTTTTGGATTTAGAAGCAGATATTTCCCTGTGCTTACTGCTGTTTCTTCCATATGCCGGTAATGGGCTGAAAACGCCTGTTTTGGGACTCTGCACAGAAAGTGTTTTCAGACTGCTGAATCCACACACGGGTTTAACTCTGGAAGTTGAGTGCACACATTGACAACCGTTCTGTTAGATAGCTGCGTTTTGGATGTACAAGCAGATATTTCCCTGTGCTTACTGCTGTTTCCTCCATATGCCGGTAATGGGCTGAAAACGCCTGTTTTGGGACTCTGCACAGAAAGTGTTTTCAGACTGCTGAATCCACACACGGGTTTAACTCTGGAAGTTGAGTGCACACATTGACAACCGTTCTGTTAGATAGCTGCGTTTTGGATTTAGAAGCAGATATTTCCCTGTGCTTACTGCTGTTTCTTCCATATGCCGGTAATGGGCTGAAAACGCCTGTTTTGGGACTCTGCAGAGAAAGTGTTTGCAGACTGCTGAATCCACACACGGGTTTAACTCTGGAAGTTGAGTGCACACATTGACAACCGTTCTGTTAGATAGCTGCGTTTTGGATTTAGAAGCAGATATTTCCCTGTGCTTACTGCTGTTTCTTCCATATGCCGGTAATGGGCTGAAAACGCCTGTTTTGGGACTCTGCAGAGAAAGTGTTTGCAGACTGCTTAATCCACACACGGGTTTAACTCTGGAAGTTGAGTGCACACATTGACAACCGTTCTGTTAGATAGCTGCGTTTTGGATTTAGAAGCAGATATTTCCCTGTGCTTACTGCTGTTTCTTCCATATGCCGGTAATGGGCTGAAAACGCCTGTTTTGGGACTCTGCAGAGAAAGTGTTTGCAGACTGCTGAATCCACACACGGGTTTAACTCTGGAAGTTGAGTGCACACATTGACAACCGTTCTGTTAGATAGCTGCGTTTTGGATTTAGAAGCAGATATTTCCCTGTGCTTACTGCTCTTTCTTCCATATGCCGGTTATGGGCTTAAACGCCTGTTTTGGGACTCTGCAGAGAAAGTGTTTGCAGACTGCTGAACCCACACACGGGTTTAACTCTGGAAATTGAGTGCACACATTGACAACCGTTCTGTTAGATAGCTGCGTTTTGGATTTAGAAGCAGATATTTCCCTGTGCTTACTGCTGTTTCTTCCATATGCCGGTAATGGGCTGAAAACGCCTGTTTTGGGACTCTGCACAGAAAGTGTTTTAAGACTGTTGAATCCACACACGGGTTTAACTCTGGAAGTTGAGTGCACACATTGACAACCGTTCTGTTAGATAGCTGCGTTTTGGATTTAGAAGCAGATATTTCCCTGTGCTTACTGCTGTTTCTTCCATATGCCGGTAATGGGCTGAAAACGCCTGTTTTGGGACTCTGCAGAGAAAGTGTTTGCAGACTGCTTAATCCACACACGGGTTTAACTCTGGAAGTTCAGTGCACACATTGACAACCGTTCTGTTAGATAGCTGCGTTTTGGATGTACAAGCAGATATTTCCCTGTGCTTACTGCTGTTTCCTCCATATGCCGGTAATGGGCTGAAAACGCCTGTTTTGGGACTCTGCACAGAAAGTGTTTTCAGACTGCTGAATCCACACACGGGTTTAACTCTGGAAGTTGAGTGCACACATTGACAACCGTTCTGTTAGATAGCTGCGTTTTGGATTTAGAAGCAGATATTTCCCTGTGCTTACTGCTGTTTCTTCCATATGCCGGTAATGGCCTGAAAACGCCTGTTTTGGGACTCTGCAGAGAAAGTGTTTGCAGACTGCTGAATCCACACACGGGTTTAACTCTGGAAGTTGAGTGCACACATTGACAACCGTTCTGTTAGATAGCTGCGTTTTGGATTTAGAAGCTGATATTTCCCTGTGCTTACGGCTGTTTCTTCCATATGCCGGTAATGGGCTGAAAACGCCTGTTTTGGGACTCTGCAGAGAAAGTGTTTGCAGACTGCTTAATCCACACACGGGTTTAACTCTGGAAGTTGAGTGCACACATTGACAACCGTTCTGTTAGATAGCTGCGTTTTGGATTTAGAAGCAGATATTTCCCTGTGCTTACTGCTGTTTCTTCCATATGCCGGTAATGGGCTGAAAACGCCTGTTTTGGGACTCTGCAGAGAAAGTGTTTGCAGACTGCTGAATCCACACACGGGTTTAACTCTGGAAGTTGAGTGCACACATTGACAACCGTTCTGTTAGATAGCTGCGTTTTGGATTTAGAAGCAGATATTTCCCTGTGCTTACTGCTCTTTCTTCCATATGCCGGTTATGGGCTTAAACGCCTGTTTTGGGACTCTGCAGAGAAAGTGTTTGCAGACTGCTGAACCCACACACGGGTTTAACTCTGGAAATTGAGTGCACACATTGACAACCGTTCTGTTAGATAGCTGCGTTTTGGATTTAGAAGCAGATATTTCCCTGTGCTTACTGCTGTTTCTTCCATATGCCGGTAATGGGCTGAAAACGCCTGTTTTGGGACTCTGCACAGAAAGTGTTTTAAGACTGTTGAATCCACACACGGGTTTAACTCTGGAAGTTGAGTGCACACATTGACAACCGTTCTGTTAGATAGCTGCGTTTTGGATTTAGAAGCAGATATTTCCCTGTGCTTACTGCTGTTTCTTCCATATGCCGGTAATGGGCTGAAAACGCCTGTTTTGGGACTCTGCACAGAAAGTGTTTTCAGACTGCTGAATCCACACACGGGTTTAACTCTGGAAGTTGAGTGCACACATTGAAAACCGTTCTGTTAGATAGCTGCGTTTTGGATTTACAAGCAGATATTTCCCTGTGCTTACTGCTGTTTCTTCCATATGCCGGTAATGGGCTGAAAACGCCTGTTTTGGGACTCTGCAGAGAAAGTGTTTGCAGACTGCTGGATCCACACACGGGTTTAACTCTGGAAGTTGAGTGCACACATTGACAACCGTTCTGTTAGATAGCTGCGTTTTGGATTTACAAGCAGATATTTCCCTGTGCTTACTGCTGTTTCTTCCATATGCCGGTAATGGGCTGAAAACGCCTGTTTTGGGACTCTGCAGAGAAAGTGTTTGCAGACTGTTGAATCCACACACGGGTTTAACTCTGGAAGTTGAGTGCACACATTGACAACCGTTCTGTTAGACAGCTGCGTTTTGGATTTAGAAGCAGATATTTCCCTGTGCTTACTGCTGTTTCTTCCATATGCCGGTAATGGGCTGAAAACGCCTGTTTTGGGACTCTGCAGAGAAAGTGTTTGCAGACTGCTGAATCCACACACGGGTTTAACTCTGGAAGTTGAGTGAACACATTGACAACCGTTCTGTTAGATAGCTGCGTTTTGGATTTAGAAGCAGATATTTCCCTGTGCTTACTGCTGTTTCTTCCATATGCCGGTAATGGGCTGAAAACGCCTGTTTTGGGACTCTGCAGAGAAAGTTTTTGCAGACTGCTGAATCCACACACGGGTTTGACTCTGGAAGTTGAGTGCACACATTGACAACCGTTCTGTTAGATAGCTGCGTTTTGGATTTAGAAGCTGATATTTCCCTGTGCTTACTGCTGTTTCTTCCATATGCCGGTAATGGGCTGAAAACGCCTGTTTTGGGACTCTGCAGAGAAAGTTTTTGCAGACTGCTGAATCCACACACGGGTTTAACTCTGGAAGTTGAGTGCACACATTGACAACCGTTCTGTTAGATAGCTGCGTTTTGGATTTAGAAGCAGATATTTCCCTGTGCTTACTGCTGTTTCTTCCATATGCCGGTAATGGGCTGAAAACGCCTGTTTTGGGACTCTGCAGAGAAAGTGTTTGCAGACTGCTGAATCCACACACGGGTTTAACTCTGGAAGTTGAGTGCACACATTGACAACCGTTCTGTTAGATAGCTGCGTTTTGGATTTAGAAGCAGATATTTCCCTGTGCTTACGGCTGTTTCTGCCATATGCCGGTAATGGGCTGAAAACGCCTGTTTTGGGACTCTGCAGAGAAAGTGTTTGCAGACTGCTGAATCCACACACGGGTTTAACTCTGGAAGTTGAGTGCACACATTGACAACCGTTCTGTTAGATAGCTGCGTTTTGGATTTAGAAGCAGATATTTCCCTGTGCTTACTGCTATTTCTTCCATATGCCGGTAATGGGCTGAAAACGCCTGTTTTGGGACTCTGCAGAGAAAGTGTTTGCAGACTGCTGAATCCACACACGGGTTTAACTCTGGAAGTTGAGTGCACACATTGACAACCGTTCTGTTAGATAGCTGCGTTTTGGATTTAGAAGCAGATATTTCCCTGTGCTTACTGCTGTTTCTTCCATATGCCGGTAATGGGCTGAAAACGCCTGTTTTGGGACTCTGCAGAGAAAGTGTTTGCAGACTGCTGAATCCACACACGGGTTTAACTCTGGAAGTTGAGTGCACACATTGACAACCGTTCTGTTAGATAGCTGCGTTTTGGATTTACAAGCAGATATTTCCCTGTGCTTACTGCTGTTTCTTCCATATGCCGGTAATGGGCTGAAAACGCCTGTTTTGGGACTCTGCAGAGAAAGTGTTTGCAGACTGCTGAATCCACACACGGGTTTAACTCTGGAAGTTGAGTGCACACATTGACAACCGTTCTATTAGATAGCTGCGTTTTGGATTTAGAAGCAGATATTTCCCTGTTCTTACTGCTGTTTCTTCCATATGCCGGTAATGGGCTGAAAACGCCTGTTTTGGGACTCTGCAGAGAAAGTGTTTGCAGACTGCTGGATCCACACACGGGTTTAACTCTGGAAGTTGAGTGCACACATTGACAACCGTTCTGTTAGATAGCTGCGTTTTGGATTTACAAGCAGATATTTCCCTGTGCTTACTGCTGTTTCTTCCATATGCCGGTAATGGGCTGAAAACGCCTGTTTTGGGACTCTGCAGAGAAAGTGTTTGCAGACTGTTGAATCCACACACGGGATTAACTCTGGAAGTTGAGTGCACACATTGACAACCGTTCTGTTAGATAGCTGCGTTTTGGATTTAGAAGCAGATATTTCCCTGTGCTTACTGCTGTTTCTTCCATATGCCGGTAATGGGCTGAAAACGCCTGTTTTGGGACTCTGCAGAGAAAGTGTTTGCAGACTGCTGAATACACACACGGGTTTAACTCTGGAAGTTGAGTGAACACATTGACAACCGTTCTGTTAGATAGCTGCGTTTTGGATTTAGAAGCAGATATTTCCCTGTGCTTACTGCTGTTTCTTCCATATGCCGGTAATGGGCTGAAAACGCCTGTTTTGGGACTCTGCAGAGAAAGTTTTTGCAGACTGCTGAATCCACACACGGGTTTGACTCTGGAAGTTGAGTGCACACATTGACAACCGTTCTGTTAGATAGCTGCGTTTTGGATTTAGAAGCTGATATTTTCCTGTGCTTACTGCTGTTTCTTCCATATGCCGGTAATGGGCTGAAAACGCCTGTTTTGGGACTCTGCAGAGAAAGTTTTTGCAGACTGCTGAATCCACACACGGGTTTAACTCTGGAAGTTGAGTGCACACATTGACAACCGTTCTGTTAGATAGCTGCGTTTTGGATTTACAAGCAGATATTTCCCTGTGCTTACTGCTGTTTCTTCCATATGCCGGTAATGGGCTGAAAACGCCTGTTTTGGGACTCTGCAGAGAAAGTGTTTGCAGACTGCTGAATCCACACACGGGTTTAACTCTGGAAGTTGAGTGCACACATTGACAACCGTTCTGTTAGATAGCTGCGTTTTGGATTTAGAAGGAGATATTTCCATGTGCTTACGGCTGTTTCTGCCATATGCCGGTAATGGGCTGAAAACGCCTGTTTTGGGACTCTGCAGAGAAAGTGTTTGCAGACTGCTGAATCCACACACGGGTTTAACTCTGGAAGTTGAGTGCACACATTGACAACCGTTCTGTTAGATAGCTGCGTTTTGGATTTAGAAGCAGATATTTCCCTGTGCTTACTGCTGTTTCTTCCATATGCCGGTAATGGGCTGAAAACGCCTGTTTTGGGACTCTGCAGAGAAAGTGTTTGCAGACTGCTGAATCCACACACGGGTTTAACTCTGGAAGTTGAGTGCACACATTGACAACCGTTCTGTTAGATAGCTGCGTTTTGGATTTAGAAGCAGATATTTCCCTGTGCTTACTGCTGTTTCTTCCATATGCCGGTAATGGGCTGAAAACGCCTGTTTTGGGACTCTGCAGAGAAAGTGTTTGCAGACTGCTGAATCCACACACGGGTTTAACTCTGGAAGTTGAGTGAACACATTGACAACCGTTCTGTTAGAGAGCTGCGTTTTGGATTTAGAAGCAGATATTTCCCTGTGCTTACTGCTGTTTCTTCCATATGCCGGTAATGGGCTGAAAACGCCTGTTTTGGGACTCTGCAGAGAAAGTGTTTGCAGACTGCTGAATCCACACACGGGTTTAACTCTGGAAGTTGAGTGCACACATTGACAACCGTTCTGTTAGATAGCTGCGTTTTGGATATAGAAGCAGATATTTACCTGTGCTTCCTACTGTTTCTTCCATATGCCGGTAATGGGCTGAAAACGCCTGTTTTGGGACTCTGCAGAGAAAGTGTTTGCAGACTGCTGAATCCACACACGGGTTTAACTCTGGAAGTTGAGTGAACACATTGACAACCGTTCTGTTAGATAGCTGCGTTTTGGATTTAGAAGCAGATATTTCCCTGTGCTTACTGCTCTTTATCCATATGCCGGTAATGGGCTGAAAACACCTGTTTTGGGACTCTGCAGAGAAAGTTTTTGCAGACTGCTGAATCCACACACGGGTTTGACTCTGGAAGTTGAGTGCACACATTGACAACCGTTCTGTTAGATAGCTGCGTTTTGGATTTAGAAGCTGATATTTCCCTGTGCTTACTGCTGTTTCTTCCATATGCCGGTAATGGGCTGAAAACGCCTGTTTTGGGACTCTGCAGAGAAAGTTTTTGCAGACTGCTGAATCCACACACGGGTTTAACTCTGGAAGTTGAGTGCACACATTGACAACCGTTCTGTTAGATAGCTGCGTTTTGGATTTAGAAGCAGATATTTCCCTGTGCTTACTGCTGTTTCTTCCATATGCCGGTAATGGGCTGAAAACGCCTGTTTTGGGACTCTGCACAGAAAGTGTTTTCAGACTGCTGAATCCACACACGGGTTTAACTCTGGAAGTTGAGTGCACACATTGACAACCGTTGTGTTAGATAGCTGGGTTTTGGATTTAGAAGCAGATATTTCCCTGTGCTTACTGCTGTTTCTTTCATATGCCGGTAATGGGCTGAAAACGCCTGTTTTGGGACTCTGCAGAGAAAGTGTTTGCAGACTGCTGAATCCACACACGGGTTTAACTCTGGAAGTTGAGTGCACACATTGACAACCGTTCTGTTAGATAGCTGCGTTTTGGATTTAGAAGCAGATATTTCCCTGTGCTTACGGCTGTTTCTTCCATATGCCGGTAATGGGCTGAAAACGCCTGTTTTGGGGACTCTGCAGAGAAAGTGTTTGCAGACTGCTTAATCCACACACGGGTTTAACTCTGGAAGTTGAGTGCACACATTGACAACCGTTCTGTTAGATAGCTGCGTTTTGGATTTAGAAGCAGATATTTCCCTGTGCTTACTGCTGTTTCTTCCATATGCCGGTAATGGGCTGAAAACGCCTGTTGTGGGACTCTGCAGAGAAAGTGTTTGCAGACTGCTGAATCCACACACGGGTTTAACTCTGGAAGTTGAGTGCACACATTGACAACCGTTCTGTTAGATAGCTGCGTTTTGGATTTAGAAGCAGATATTTCCCTGTGCTTACTGCTCTTTCTTCCATATGCCGGTTACGGGCTGAAAACGCCTGTTTCGGGACTCTGCAGAGAAAGTGTTTGCAGACTGCTGAACCCACACACGGGTTTAACTCTGGAAATTGAGTGCACACATTGACAACCGTTCTGTTAGATAGCTGCGTTTTGGATTTAGAAGCAGATATTTCCCTGTGCTTACTGCTGTTTCTTCCATATGCCGGTAATGGGCTGAAAACGCCTGCTTTGGGACTCTGCAGAGAAAGTGTTTGCAGACTGCTGAATCCACACACGGGTTTAACTCTGGAAGTTGAGTGCACACATTGACAACCGTTCTGTTAGATAGCTGCGTTTTGGATTTAGAAGCAGATATTTCCCTGTGCTTACTGCTGTTTCTTCCATATGCCGGTAATGGGCTGAAAACGCCTGTTTTGGGACTCTGCAGAGAAAGTGTTTGCAGACTGCTGAATCCACACACGGGTTTAACTCTGGAAGTTGAGTGCACACATTGACAACCGTTCTGTTAGATAGCTGCGTTTTGGATTTAGAAGCAGATATTTCCCTGTGCTTACTGCTCTTTCTTCCATATGCCGGTAATGGGCTGAAAACGCCTGTTTTGGGACTCTGCAGAGAAAGTTTTTGCAGACTGCTGAATCCACACACGGGTTTGACTCTGGAAGTTGAGTGCACACATTGACAACCGTTCTGTTAGATAGCTGCGTTTTGGATTTAGAAGCTGATATTTCCCTGTGCTTACTGCTGTTTCTTCCATATGCCGGTAATGGGCTGAAAACGCCTGTTTTGGGACTCTGCAGAGAAAGTGTTTGCAGACTGCTGAATCCACACACGGGTTTAACTCTGGAAGTTGAGTGCACACATTGACAACCGTTCTGTTAGATAGCTGCGTTTTGGATTTAGAAGCAGATATTTCCCTGTGCTTACTGCTGTTTCTTCCATATGCCGGTAATGGGATGAAAACGCCTGTTTTGGGACTCTGCAGAGAAAGTGTTTGCAGACTGCTGAATCCACACACGGGTTTAACTCTGGAAGTTGAGTGCACACATTGACAACCGTTCTGTTAGATAGCTGCGTTTTGGATTTAGAAGCAGATATTTCCCTGTGCTTACGGCTGTTTCTGCCATATGCCGGTAATGGGCTGAAAACTCCTGTTTTGGGACTTTGTAGAGAAAGTGTTTGCAGACTGCTGAATCCACACACGGGTTTAACTCTGGAAGTTGAGTGCACACATTGACAACCGTTCTGTTAGATAGCTGCGTTTTGGATTTAGAAGCAGATATTTCCCTGTGCTTACTGCTGTTTTCTTCCATATGCCGGTAATGGGCTGAAAACGCCTGTTTTGGGACTCTGCAGAGAAAGTGTTTGCAGACTGCTGAATCCACACACGGGTTTAACTCTGGAAGTTGAGTGCACACATTGACAACCGTTCTGTTAGATAGCTGAGTTTTGGATTTAGAAGCAGATATTTCCCTGTGCTTACTGCTGTTTCTTCCATATGCCGGTAATGGGCTGAAAACGCCTGTTTTGGGACTCTGCAGAGAAAGTGTTTGCAGACTGCTGAATCCACACACGGGTTTAAACCTGGAAGTTGAGTGCACACATTGACAACCGTTCTGTTAGATAGCTGCGTTTTGGATTTAGAAGCAGATATTTCCCTGTGCTTACTGCTGTTTCTTCCATATGCCGGTAATGGGCTGAAAACGCCTGTTTTGGGACTCTGCACAGAAAGGGTTTTCAGACTGCTGAATCCACACACGGGTTTAACTCTGGAAGTTGAGTGCACACATTGACAACCGTTGTGTTAGATAGCTGCGTTTTGGATTTAGAAGCAGATATTTTCCTGTGCTTACTGCTGTTTCTTCCATAGGCCGGTAATGGGCTGAAAACGCCTGTTTTGGGACTCTGCAGAGAAAGTGTTTGCAGACTGCTGAATCCACACACGGGTTTAACTCTGGAAGTTGAGTGCACACATTGACAACCGTTCTGTTAGATAGCTGCGTTTTGGATTTAGAAGCAGATATTTCCCTGTGCTTACGGATGTTTCTTCCATATGCCGGTAATGGGCTGAAAACGCCTGTTTTGGGACTCTGCAGAGAAAGTGTTTGCAGACTGCTGAATCCACACACGGGTTTAACTCTGGAAGTTGAGTGCACACATTGACAACCGTTCTGTTAGATAGCTGCGTTTTGGATTTAGAAGCAGATATTTCCCTGTGCTTACTGCTGTTTCTTCCATATGCCGGTAATGGGCTGAAAACGCCTGTTGTGGGACTCTGCAGAGAAAGTGTTTGCAGACTGCTGAATCCACACACGGGTTTAACTCTGGAAGTTGAGTGCACACATTGACAACCGTTCTGTTAGATAGCTGCGTTTTGGATTTAGAAGCAGATATTTCCCTGTGCTTACTGCTCTTTCTTCCATATGCCGGTTATGGGCTGAAAACGCCTGTTTCAGGACTCTGCAGAGAAAGTGTTTGCAGACTGCTGAATCCACACACACGTTTAACTCTGGAAGTTGAGTGCACACATTGACAACCGTTCTGTTAGATAGCTGCGTTTTGGATTTAGAAGCAGATATTTCCCTGTGCTTACTGCTGTTTCTTCCATATGCCGGTAATGGGCTGAAAACGCCTGTTTTGGGACTCTGCAGAGAAAGTGTTTGCAGACTGCTGAATCCACACACGGGTTTAAACTCTGGAAGTTGAGTGCACACATTGACAACCGTTCTGTTAGATAGCTGCGTTTTGGATTTAGAAGCTGATATTTCCCTGTGCTTACTGCTGTTTCTTCCATATGCCGGTAATGGGCTGAAAACGCCTGTTTTGGGACTCTGCAGAGAAAGTGTTTGCAGACTGCTGAATCCACACACGGGTTTAACTCTGGAAGTTGAGTGCACACATTGACAACTGTTCTGTTAGATAGCTGCGTTTTGGATTTAGAAGCAGATATTTCCCTGTGCTTACTGCTCTTTCTTCCATATGCCGGTTATGGGCTGAAAACGCCTGTTTTGGGACTCTGCAGAGAAAGTGTTTGCAGACTGCTGAACCCACACACGGGTTTTAACTCTGGAAATTGAGTGCACACATTGACAACCGTTCTGTTAGATAGCTGCGTTTTGGATTTAGAAGCAGATATTTCCCTGTGCTTACTGCTGTTTCTTCCATATGCCGGTAATGGGCTGAAAACGCCTGTTTTGGGACTCTGCACAGAAAGTGTTTTAAGACTGTTGAATCCACACACGGGTTTAACGCTGGAAGTTGAGTGCACACATTGACAACCGTTCTGTTAGATAGCTGCGTTTTGGATTTAGAAGCAGATATTTCCCTGTGCTTACTGCTGTTTCTTCCATATGCCGGTAATGGGCTGAAAACGCCTGTTTTGGGACTCTGCAGAGAAAGTGTTTGCAGACTGCTGGATCCACACACGGGTTTAACTCTGGAAGTTGAGTGCACACATTGACAACCGTTCTGTTAGATAGCTGCGTTTTGGATTTAGAAGCAGATATTTCCCTGTGCTTACTGCTGTTTCTTCCATATGCCGGTAATGGGCTGAAAACGCCTGTTTTGGGACTCTGCAGAGAAAGTGTTTGCAGACTGTTGAATCCACACACGGGTTTAACTCTGGAAGTTGAGTGCACAGATTGACAACCGTTCTGTTAGATAGCTGCGTTTTGGATTTAGAAGCAGATATTTTCCTGTGCTTATTGCTGTTTCTTCCATATGCCGGTAATGGGCTGAAAACGCCTGTTTTGGGACTCTGCAGAGAAAGTGTTTGCAGACTGCTGAATCCACACACGGGTTTAACTCTGGAAGTTGAGTGCACACATTGACAACCGTTCTGTTAGATAGCTGCGTTTTGGATTTACAAGCAGATATTTCCCTGTGCTCACTGCTGTTTCTTCCATATGCCGGTAATGGGCTGAAAACGCCTGTTTTGGGACTCTGCACAGAAAGTGTTTGCAGACTGTTGAATCCACACACGGGTTTAACTCTGGAAGTTGAGTGCACACATTGACAACCGTTCTGTTAGATAGCTGCGTTTTGGATTTAGAAGCAGATATTTCCCTGTGCTTACTGCTGTTTCTTCCATATGCCGGTAATGGGCTGAAAACGCCTGTTTTGGGACTCTGCAGAGAAAGTGTTTGCAGACTGCTGAATCCACACACGGGTTTAACTCTGGAAGTTGAGTGCACACATTGACAACCGTTCTGTTAGATAGCTGCGTTTTGGATTTAGAAGCAGATATTTCCCTGTGCTTACTGCTGTTTCTTCCATATGCCGGTAATGGGCTGAAAAACGCCTGTTTTGGGACTCTGCAGAGAAAGTGTTTGCAGACTGCTGAATCCACACACTGGTTTAACTCTGGAAGTTGAGTGCACACATTGACAACCGTTCTGTTAGATAGCTGCGTTTTGGATTTAGAAGCTGATATTTCCCTGTGCTTACTGCTGTTTCTTCCATATGCCGGTAATGGGCTGAAAACGCCTGTTTTGGGACTCTGCAGAGAAAGTGTTTGCAGACTGCTGAATCCACACACGGGTTTAACTCTGGAAGTTGAGTGCACACATTGACAACCGTTCTGTTAGATAGCTGCGTTTTGGATTTAGAAGCAGATATTTCCCTGTGCTTACTGCTGTTTCTTCCATATGCCGGTAATGGGCTGAAAACGCCTGTTTTGGGACTCTGCAGAGAAAGTGTTTGCAGACTGCTGAATCCACACACGGGTTTAACTCTGGAAGTTGAGTGCACACATTGACAACCGTTCTGTTAGATAGCTGCGTTTTGGATTTAGAAGCAGATATTTCCCTGTGCTTACTGCTGTTTCTTCCATATGCCGGTAATGGGCTGAAAACGCCTGTTTTGGGACTCTGCAGAGAAAGTGTTTGCAGACTGCTGAATCCACACACGGGTTTAACTCTGGAAGTTGAGTGCACCCATTGATAACCGTTCTGTTAGATAGCTGCGTTTTGGATTTAGAAGCTGATATTTCCCTGTGCTTACTGCTGTTTCTTCCATATGCCGGTAATGGGCTGAAAACGCCTGTTTTTGGGACTCTGCAGAGAAAGTGTTTGCAGACTGCTGAATCCACACACGGGTTTTACCTCTGGAAGTTGAGTGCA